>NC_141042.1:865000-1087500 GCF_052040795.2 Danio rerio
GAAAGAAAGCCTTTTGCGCAGTGTCGGCCTGAAACTGTTCTGTAGGCAAGCACACAAATGCTCATTCTCTGAGTGGCCACAGGTGGCGCTGTAACCACCTACAGGTTTTTTTTCGCAAGTAAACAACAAACTTGTAACAAATCTGCTAAAAGGTAAACCTTGTATGCATGCGTCAAGAACAGCTCAAGGGTAAATGCTTTACATTCTTAAGAGGGGGTCGTGAGGTATCGTAGTTGCACTGAAACAGTGCGAGCACCAGTGGAAAAACACCCCAAAACCGGTTTCGGGATGCGCAAAATAAACGAGAGTCACACAGAACAGCGCTGAAAGACAGCGAGTGGTCCAGCAGACGATAAACCAGTGCTTTAACATTCTTCTTAAATTAAGGTTTCGGATCAGGCCTGAATTGTGGAGTCACAGGAGCGACGGCGATTTATCGGTCGGACGCGAGCACCGGCAGATACCCAGAATGCTCAGCTGGACACCATCATCAGGAGGTTTTTGGGTGGACTCCTGCGGCCGCTCATCATGTAGGTGTTTTTGCAGTTCGCCATTTGGTCGTACGCTGAAGGGGCGGGGCTCGTGGTGGGGGGCTCTGCTTCATAGAGAACACATATTGATCCGTCCTCACCGATGCGGTAGGACACTTCATACGGGTCAACCCACATTGTCAGCTCTCGCGGTAAGAGCGAGAATAGCTGCCCACTGGTCAGTCCAATGCGGCCAGCCGCTCGGCCAATCAGAGGGTCCATTTCATGGTTGATCCGTATGCAGCGGTATCCTGAACCTTTCTGTGGCCTGTCGGGGAACCAATGGTGCTGGTAGTGTTCTGGAAGAAGAGCGAAGGCATTCGTAAAAATCAAGAAATCAAAATATTAATTTTTTTTAAAACTTAAAAGTACTTTATGATCACTAAAACGGAGTTACGTAATGGCAGTCTACCACCTTCATTAACACTTTAAATTTAACGTAGAGCTGAACAATGTGTTGAGAATTGATAATGTAGTCACATGACTGGATTAGCCTATTTATTAAAGATATTGAATATTATTTTTAAAATGATCATACAATGACGATCATGTTGTTTATTTCCCCTCGGTCGTATTTATATTGTAATATATTATATGTTATGCAGATTAACACTGCATATATAGGACTTGATCATCCCAATCAATCTAAATGAATGAAAACTTTCTAAATAGAGCTGTACAATTCATCCGGTTAAACTTTATTCATCTCGCAGCAATACAAAATATCTGCAGGCAATATCGTGCAGGCCTGACATGAAGTATAACAGGGGTATTTTACAGTACCTGAGAGCGCCTGCGCGAGCCCGTCTCTGAACACCTGGAGCTGCGCGTCACTGAGGCGGCCGCGGCCGCGCAACAGCCGGCAAACAAAACTGGCGGCGGCCGAAACCTCCGGGGTCATCTCTGCTCCGGTGCCGTGGGTCATTATTATCCGTCCGGCAAAGATTAGAATGAAAACACAGATGATTCAATGGTAAATTCAAAGATTTTAAAAAAGCCGCCGTCTTCTTTGTCTTGTCTCTGATGAATTAGTTCAACAAGTTTACAGACGATAAATCAATAAACAATCCTCGCGCAGGACTCGCTCCGTGCTCGTTGTGTCTGCTCTGATGTGTTGTGAGAGGAAACCCCACCGATATATACGCGCAGAGCCATCGACGTCATGAGGGCTCATTTGAGTGACGCGCGCGTCGTCCAATGACGCAAGGAGGCGGGTCCCAAGCGCTGCACTGATTGGTCGTCAGGGTGGAAAACACTGCATGTTGTGGTGACGCTCGCTTTCCGTCCGCATCCATATATGGAGATTGACGTAAAACGCCGCTCTGGTATGCGTGACGACATTCGGGGGAAAAACAAAGACGGCGTGTACCCGCGCGCGCGCTTACCGTAAAGTTTCAGCGTTTAATTTTAGAAGCGAGGAGCTGGGTTTCCTCTCTGATCGACGCTCAGGCGTGGGTGATAGCAGGAACATTCTCAACAATCAATCTAAAAATTACTCCCACAAAACACAACCAACACCGCGTCCCGTGGAGCTCTGCATCTTAAAATAAACATAAATGTGTTCAATTATAAATGATTTAACAGTATAAACATGATTAAACTATGTGTCTATGCACTGGGATATAAATCTATTTAAGAGCTACACAAACAATATATTCAGTTGTTTAGCTGTTATTATGAACAGTGTTGCGGCGACCCCTGGCGGCCGAGCGCACTGCGACAAACGGAAGCATATATCAAATATAAGTCAGATCTTTTTTCCCCATTTTGGTTCAGATTTGCCACATCCATGGCGAGAGTCTTCAGCCCAGCCTCAGTCTGACTCGCAGGAACATCTCTGTCACCCTGCCATCCCTGCATCTGTTGCCATGGAAACCGCTCACATCGCTCGCCTCTCTTCCAGCAGCTTTTATTTCTGTGCTATAACACAAATCAGTCAATAATCCCCTGCTGCACATGCAGAGTCCTGCATCGTATGAGTGCTGTTACATGCTATTCTATCTATCTATCTATCTATCTATCTATCTATCTATCTATCTATCTATCTATCTATCTATCTGTCTGTCTGCGCACGCACCAAACTCATTTAGATGATTTTAATTAGCATATATATATATATATATATATATATATATATATATATATATATATATATATATATATATATATATATATATATATATACATACACAAAGAGAGAGAGATACACACACACACACACACACACTCACACACACTAATTAAAACAATCTAAGTGAGCTTGGTTAGGGTGAACACAGATGGCAGGTTCTGCTGTTGTGTGTGTGTGTGTTTGTCATGAAGACTGACAGCAGGTTGTCTATATTTGGCTGTGGTGTGTGTGTGTGTGTGTGTGTGTGTGTGCTGCAGAAGTTGATGCGGTTCATGTGAAGGACTCTCACCATGGCAACACATGTGTCTTCCTGAGCGCCGGCTGAGACACGATTCATTGTTTCTATAAATATGTCATATTGCATGTGTGTGTGTGTGTGTGTGTGTGTGTGTGTGTGTGTGCACTTGTGTGTGTGTTTTCAGGGTCCAGTGACCCGTCAGACCAGTGGTGCTCCTGTGTCCTGTGAGACTGGAGTAGGAAGTCGCCATCTGGAGGTGAGATGGGGCATTATGGGTAATCCCACAGGAGGTGTGTGTCCTCCTGCAAACACACACACACATGCACACTCATACACACACAGCGCCTGCAGTGCAACTGCTGTCTCCTCTGATCTGAGCTGACATGTCCCTCCAGCAGTGTGTGTGTGTGTGTGTGTGTGTGTGTGTGTAAATACTGCGTCTTGCCCCCCCTTCCTCTATCAGCACAGGAGAATGATGGGATCTTTGATGGTTCTCTTGAGATAAAGTCATTAATAGACTGATGATTCTGACTCCAGCAGTCAACATGTGAAGTTGGAGTTATTCAGATTCACCCTGAGACAGTAGCGGGTGCTGCTATCAGGGAATCTGTTTCAATGTTCACTTTATTTTCAGCAACAGCCGTTTCTGTCCATCGATTTTATGCACATATTGGAAAAGCCCATAAAAAAGCTTAATGCATATTTTAAAATCAAAATCAAAGCCCCGCCCCCCTACTCAATATTCAGTTTCAGTTGGGAGTACATCAACATACTAAAATAAAAATCAGTCAAATTCTGAGCTTCTGGTTCTGCGTTTTGATTGGCTTATTTTAATTATGTCAGTTTGATGCTTCAGCTGCAATATTCTTAGCCACGCCCCTCTTACCGTTAGTTTGCAATGAGGGAATAATGCAAAAAAGAAAGCCACGCCCACTACTCAATATTCAGTTTTAACAAACCGTTTCACGCGAACTTTAAGCTTATCCAGGTATGTCACATGACCTGCATTCTGCTTTTCGTTTGCTAGCGCACAGTTATTCTTTATTCTTACCGTTGGTTTAATAAAGGAATGATCTGCAAAAAAGAAGCCCCGCCCCCTACTCAATATTCAGTTTCTGTTGGAAATACATCAACATACCGCTTCACATGAACTTTAAAATACATCTAGGTTAGTCACATGACCTGCATTCTGCTTTGTTTAGCTAACGCACATTGCTATTCTTTATTCGTACCGTTAGTTAGCTAAAGGAAGGATCTGCAAAAAGGAAGCCCCGCCCCCTACTCAATATTCAGTTTCTGTTGGAAGCACATCAACATACCGTTTCACGCGAACTTTCAATTTACCTAGGTTAGTCACATGACCTGCATTCTGCTTTCCTCTAGCTAGCGCACACTGTTATTCTTTATTCTTATTGTTAGTTAATAATGCGTAAAAAGAAAGCCCCGCCTCTACTCAATATTCAGTTTCAGTTGGGAGTACATCAGCATACTAAAATAAAAATCTGTCAAATTCTGAGCTTCTGGTTCTGCGTTTTGATTGGCTTATTTTAATGATGTCAGTTTGATGCTTCAGCTGCAATATTCTTAGCCACGCCCCTCTTACCGTTAGTTTGCAATGAGGGAATGATGCAAAAAAGAAAGCCACGCCCACTACTCAATATTCAGATTTGGTTTGAAATACATCAACATACCGCTTCACATGATCTTTAAAATACATCTAGGTTAGTCACATGACCTGCATTCTGCTTTGTTTAGCTAACGCACATTGCTAGTCTTTATTCGTACCATTAGTTAGCTAAAGGAATGATCTGCAAAAAGGAAGCCACGCCCCCTACTCAATATTCAGTTTCTGTTGGAAGTACATCAACATACCGTTTCACGCGAACTTTCAATTTATCTAGGTTAGTCACATGACCTGCATTCTGCTTTCCTCTAGCTAGCGCACACTGTTATTCTTTATTCTTATTGTTAGTTAATAATGCGTAAAAAGAAAGCCCCGCCCCTACTCAATATTCAGTTTCAGTTGGGAGTACATCAGCATACTAAAATAAAAATCAGTCAAATTCTGAGCTTCTGGTTCTGCGTTTTGATTGGCTTATTTTAATGATGTCAGTTTGATGCTTCAGCTGCAATATTCTTAGCCACGCCCCTCTTACCGTTAGTTTGCAATGAGGGAATGATGCAAAAAAGAAAGCCACGCCCACTACTCAATATTCAGATTTGGTTTGAAATACATCAACATACCGCTTCACATGAACTTTAAAATATATCTAGGTTAGTCACATGACCTGCATTCTGCTTTGTTTAGCTAACGCACATTGCTAGTCTTTATTCGTACCATTAGTTAGCTAAAGGAATGATCTGCAAAAAGGAAGCCACGCCCCCTACTCAATATTCAGTTTCTGTTGGAAGTACATCAACACAACGCTTCACATGAACTTTAAATTTATCTAGGTTAGTCACATGACCTGCATTCTGCTTTTTTTCAGCTAGCGCACACTGTTATTCTTTATTCTTACTGTTAGTTAATAATGCGTAAAAAGAAAGCCCCGCCCCCTACTCAATATTCAGTTTCTGTTGGAAGCACATCAACATACCGCTTCACATGAACTTTAAACTTATCCAGGTATGTCACATGACCTAAATTCTGCTTTTCTTCAGCTAGCGCACACTGTTATTCTTTATTCTTACCATTAGATTGCTGAACAAATAATGCGTAAAAAGAAAGCCCCGCCCCTACTCAATATTCAGTTTCTGTTGGAAGTACATCAACACAACGCTTCACATGAACTTTAAATTTATCTAGGTTAGTCACATGACCTGCATTTTGCTTTTTCTTTGCTTTTCGCTGTTATTCTTTATTCTTACCGTTAGTTAATATTGCGTAAAAAGAAAGCCCCGCCCCCTACTCAATATTCAGTTTCTGTTGGAAGCACATCAACATACCATTTCACATGAACTTTAAACTTATCCAGGTGTCTCACATGACCTGCATTCTGCTTTTCTTCAGCTAGCGCACACTGTTATTCTTTATTGTTACCGTTAGATTGCTGAATAAATAATGCGAAAAAAGAAAGCCCCGCCCCTACTCAATATTCAGTTTCTGTTGGAAGCACAAAAGCATACCGTTTCACGCGAACTTTAAGCTTATCCAGGTAAGTCACATGACCTGCATTCTGCTTTTCTTCAGCTAGCGCACACTGTTATTCTTTATTCTTATCGTTAGTTAATAATGCGTAAAAAGAAAGCCCCGCCCCCTACTCAATATTCAGTTTCAATTAGAAGCACATCAACACACTGAAATAAAAAGCAGCTTTGGTTTCATGCGGACTTTAAATGTGATGTAAAAAAGGGGGCGTGGCCTTGCTGTGTTGTGGGCGTGACTAAAAATTATCAACATCAATTTGGCAAGTGCAATAATTAGCTTTTTCCTGCGTTTCAAACGATTAACTAAACCCTGGAATGCTATAGCGTGTTTCTGCGCGCGGTTGCTTGTGCTCTGACACGATTCTGTCACGTCCTTTAGTCTCCATCTCTCCCACAGTTCTCCTGCGCGGACCCCTGGCTTTAAGGACAACGAGTTTATTTATTCATGCCTCTCTTTCTGGTTTACTGGAAGTTGTGATGGCTTGACACAGATTTGCACTTTCCTGTGGCGTGCGTTCTCCTCGCTGCATGCGCTGCCCGCGGGAGAGACTCGCGCATGTTTCCCGGACGGCTGTCAGATCCGCTCACATCCACAATCTCCCACCATCCCACAGTCCTTTTAACCCCACCAAAAAAACAAGATTCAGTATCTCCTCACAAAAAGAGCCCTGGATTCTGTGCGGTTTTTACAGCTAGGATAATACAGCCCTTGTTGACAACAGTTCAAATAAAGTCAAATCTGAATATTTTTGTGTCTCATTTGGGTTTCTCACATGAATGAATCTGGTTCTGAATGAATTATTCCAGTTATTGATTCAGTAGGCTGTTTAAAAAACAGCCACTTGCCTAATTTCTAAATGAATCAACTGTTTTGAATGAATCATTTGACTTATTGATTCAATAAGCTGTTTATAAGACAACTTTTTAATGAATCAACTGTTTTGAATGATTCAATGAGCCATTTAAAAGACAGCTACAGCTTAATTTCTAAACAAAGTTTTGTACGAACCATGAGTAATTGATTCAATAAGCTGTTTATAAAACAGCCACTTGCTTTATTACTAAATGAATCAACTATTTTAAATGAATCATTTGAGTCATTGATTCAATAAGCTGTTTATAAAACAGCCACTTGCTTTATTTCTAAATGAATCAACTATTTTAAATGAATCATTTGAGTCAGTGATTCAATCAGCTGTTTATAAAACAGCCACTTGCTTTATTTCTAAATAAATCAACTATTTTAAATGAATCATTTGAGTCAGTGATTCAATCAGCTGTTAATAAGACAATTTCTAAATGAATCAGTTGTTTTAAACAAATCATTTGAGTCATTAATTTAACGAGTCATTAAAATGCAGCCACAGCTCAATTTCTAAATGAATCAACTGTTTTGAATAAATCATTGGAGTCAGTGCATTTATAAGCTGTCTTTAAGACAGTCGCTTGCTTAATTTCTAAATGAATCTTTTGTCTTGAATGAATCATTTGAGTCAATGATTCAATAAGCTGTGTATAAGATAAACTCTTAATGAATCAACTGTTTTGAACAAATCATTTGAGTCACTGATTCAATGAGCCATTTATAAAACAGCTGCTTGCCAGAGATTGCAAAGTAATAAGTACCCAAGTCGTTGCTAGGGTGTTGACAAGTTGCTGAATGTAAAGCTGTTTAAGATGGTTGCTAGGGCATTGCTGTTTTGTTGCTAAAATGGTGTTTATAGCATGTTGTGTTGGTATTTGTTCTGAGAGTTAGCTAGTTGCTAAGTGGTTGCTAAAGTGTTGACAAGCTGGTGAATAAAAAATGTTGCTATGGTGTTTTAGACAGTTGTTAGGGCACTGTTGTGTTGTTGCTAAGGTGTTTTAGGTGGTATTTAAAATGTTGCGGTTGGTATTTGTTTCAAGGAGGTTGCAAGGAAGTTCCTAAGTTGTTGCTAGGGTATTAACAAATGTTGCATGTAATGTGTTTTTAAAGTGTTTTAGATGGTTGCTAAGCCATTGTTGGGTTGTTGCTAAAGAGTTTTGGGTGCTTTTTTTTAAATGGCGCAGTTGGTATTTGTTTTGACAGTTAGCTAGTTGCTAAGTGTTTGCTGGGATGTTGACAAGCTGCTGAATATAAATGTTGCTATGATGTTTTAGATTGTTGCTAGGGCATGGCTGTGTTGTTGCTAGGGTGTTTAGGTGGTATTTAAAATGTTCCAGTTGGTATTTGTTTCAGGGAAGTTGCAAGGACGTTGCTAAGTTGTTGCTAGGGTGTTGATAAATTGTTGAATGTAAAGTGTTGTTAAGGTATTTTAGATGGTTGCTAAGCAATTGCTGGGTTGTTGCTAAGGAGTTTTGGGTGTTTTTTTAAATGGGGCAGTTGGTATTTTTCTGACAGTTAGCTAGTTGCTAAGTGTTTGCTAGGGTCTTGACAAGATGGTGAATATAAAGTGTTGTTATGGTGTTTAAGATGGTTGCTAGAGCATTGCTGTGTTGTTGCTAGTGAGTTTTAGTTGTTTTTAACATGTTGTGTTGGTATTTGTTCTGACAGTTAGCTAGTTGCTAAGTGTTTGTTGGGATGTTGACAAGCTGGTGAATATAAATGTTGCTATGGTGTTTTAGATTGTTGCTAGGGCATGGCTGTGTTGTTGCCAAGGTGTTTTAGGTGGTATTTAAAATGTTGCAGTTGGTAATTCTTCCAAGAGTTTGCAAGGAAGTTGCTAAGTTGTTCCAAGGGTGTTGACAAATTGTTGAATGTAAAGTGTTGTTAAGGTGTTTTAAATGTTTGCTAAGGCATTGCTGGGTTGTTGCCAAGGAGTTTTAGGTGTTTTTTAACATGTTGTGTTGGTATTTGTTCTGACAGTTAGCTAGTTGCTAAGTGTTTGTTGGGATGTTGACAAGCTGGTGAATATAAATGTTGCTATGGTGTTTTAGATGGTTGCTAGGGCATTGCTGTGTTGCTGCTAAGATGGTTTAAAATGTTGTAGTTGGTATTTATTCTGAGAGTTTGCCAGGTGATAAGTTGCCAAGCTGTTGCTATGGAGTTTAAGGTGTCTTTAACATGTTGTAGTTGGTATTTGTTCTAAGAGTTGGCAAGAAGATTGAGATTGTTGCTAGGGGATGGTTGTGTTGTTGCTAAGGTGTTTTAGGGGGTATTTAAAATATTGCAGTTGGTATTTGTTCTAAGAGTTTGCAAGGAAGTTGCTAAGTGGTTGCTAGAGTGTTGACACGTTGGAAAAAATAAAGTGTTGCTAATATGAATTAGATGGTTGCTAGGGCCTTGCTGTGTTGTTGTTAAAGTGGTTTAACATGTTGTTGTTGGTATTTGTTCAGAGAGTTCACAAGAAGGTTACTAAGCGGTTGCTAAGGTGTTGACAAGATGGTGAATATAAAATGTTGCTATGGTGTTTTAGATTGTTGTTAAGGTGTTTTAGGTGGTATTTCAAATGTTGCATGTGGTATTTGTTCCAAGAGTTTGCAAGGAGGTTGCTAAGTGGTTTTTAAGGTGTTGTCAAGTTGTTGAATGTAAAGTGTTGTTAAGGTGTTTTATATGGTTGCTAAGGCATTGCTATGTTGTTGCTAACGAGTTTTGGGTGTTTTTTTAAATGGCATAGTTGGTATTTGTTCTAACAGTTAGCTCGTTGCTAAGTGTTTGCTGGGATGTTGATAAGTTGGTGAATATAAAGTGTTGTTATGGTGTTTAATATGGTTGCTAGGGCATTGCTGTGTTGTTGCTAGTGAGTTTTAGGTGTTTTTAACAGGTTGTTGTTAGAATTTGTTCTGAGAGTTAGCTCGTTGTTAAGTGGTTGCTAGGGTGTTGACAAGCTGGTGAATATAAATGTTGCTATGGTGTTTTAGATGGTTGCTAAGGCATGGCTGTGTTGTTGCTAAGGTGTTTTAGGTGGTATTTAAAATGTTGCAGTTGGTATTTGTTTCAAAAGTTTGCAAGGAAGTTGCTAAGTGGTTGCTAGAGTGTTGACAAGTTGGTGAATGTGAATTGTTGCTAGGCTGATGTAGCGATTTGCTATAATGTTGTGTAAATCACTCCCGGGGCGTTGCTAGGGTATTTTCGGTGATTGTCATTAGCTATTTGTTTTTTTTGTTAACAAAGTTTTCTTGTTTTCTTGTTATTTGTTTTCTTTGTTCTTTCTTTTCAGCAATACACATGTTGTGAGGATGACGCACATAATACTAGAGCTGGTTAATTAAATCTCCTCATTAATTAGATGCATATTCATGTCTTCACAGCTCTGGAATCTGATTGAATGATGGGGAGCCTTAAAATCCAGCGTTTAACGAGGGGTGAACTGAGCCAGCCAATCAGCTCTGGCTCTTCTCAGACTGACGCAGCCGGCTGACCAATAGCTCAGCGCATGTGTGTAAGGTGGGCGGGGCCTGAGTGCTGGAGCGGCGGTGTTCTGGAGCGAGCGCTCAGAGAGAGAGAGAGAGAGAGAGGAGAGACAGCGCTCCGTCCGTCGCTCTGATCCTGCTGCGCGACTCTCTCACTGCAGCTCTGCATGCCAGTGTGTGTGTGTGAGCGTGTGTGTGTGTGAGCGTGCGCATGTGTGTGTGTGTGTTCATGTATGTCAGCAGCAGCTGCATCGCTCCTTCATCCTCTTCATCTTCATCCTGCGTTAAGAGTGATTTCGCGGCGTCGGCGCACGATCCTGCTCATCTGTTGCCGTGGTGATGGGCTGTCGACTGTCAGGGCCGTGGATGGGCGACGGGATGGGGGTGAGTCCGGTGTGTGTGTGTGTGTGTGTAAATGTGCATGATTGTGTGCTGATGGTGATGAAGAGTGACACTGATGCTGATACACCATGTCCACTTTCAAACACACACACACACACACATGTGCCGTCTCTCTCTCGTGACTCATGCAGTGGTGTGTGTTGGTATGAAGATGCAGCATTATTTTCATCATCAGTGTGTGTGTGTGTGTGTGTGTGTGCGAGCCTGAGGTTGAGTTTGGTGGGCATCTGCGCTGCTGAAGGGGGAATATGTTTACACAGCTGCGCTTTTTTACGCAGTCGACCTATAGGAGTGTGTGTGTGTGTGTGTGTGTGTGTGTGTGTGTGTGTGTGTGTGTGTGTGTGAGATAAACCCTATCAGGTTAAATAGAGCGTGTGTGTGTGTGTGTGTGTGTGTGAACGCACGAGATTCAGACTAATATTAATCAGCAAGCCTTCCGGTCACTGCGTTTGTGTGCTGATTGTGTGGTTCAGGTTCACGGTCGGGATTTGACTCACCTGCAGAAACGAGAGGCCTTCCGTATACTGGCCAGCTATGAGCAGCCAATCACGCTTCAGATTGAGGGCCGGGGGCGGAGCCTGCAGTATAACCGGACGACGGATTGCAGCACGCAGACGGAGCGGCCGTGGGACCCTCTGCGCCCGCACTCCTGCACGCTGCCACGCCTGCCGCCCGCAGACAGGTGAGACACACCTGAGACTCACCGCTGCCACCTGCAGGACAAACATGCACAGTGAGCGATAGGGCTGTGCAGTATGACAATATATCTGCTTGTTGAGTCTGACGTCAGGGGAAGCAGCTTCTGATAGGGCTGTGCAATTCATCGAAATTCAGTTTTGGCGATTATAAAGAAACATTAATGCAGATAAAAGCATTATTGGGTCATATATCCCGCACGCTTTCCAGCTGTACGCATTCAATCCAGTGCAAAGCACATTGCCAGATGAATATCAGTAATAGCATGTGCTGTAACGGGACTTGAGACAGGCTTTATTTATTGATGTTTGATGTGTATTCGATTAAATTGTATTTTTATAAGCGCAAAAGAGAACACGTGCTGTTGTGTGTGTGTGTGTGTGTGTGACTTGCAGACCACCAAGTAGTCAACATAAGATGAGCTCTTTAATGCTCAAATACATGCAAAAGTGCAGTCATTAGTGATTATTCACATTAACCCTCGTTTGTTATGACGAAATAAGCGAACACAAGGCATCACGGTGGCGCAGTGGGTAGCACTGTGGCCTCACAGCAAAAAGGTCACTGCTTCCAGCCTCGGCTGTGTCAGTTGGCGTTTCTGTGTGGAGTTTGCATGTTCTCCATGTGTTGGCGTGGGTTTCCTCCGGGTGCCCCGGTTTCCCCCACAGTGATGGGTTGCAGCTGGAAGGGCATCAGCCGCGTAAAACAAATGCTGGATAAGTTGCCGGTTCATTCCACTGTGGTGATCCCACATTAATAAAGAGACTTAAAATAAAATGAATGAATAACTGAATATTATGAACGGCATGTGAAAGTGAAACCATAAATTGGAACCGCACGGCTCTTAAAGCGACAGTACACTATATTCCTGCTGCCGACTGTTTTTGTTATTATTAATCAAACAACAAAAGACGAGGAGAAAATCAGTCAGCGCTCCCAACTGAAGGACTGCTGTGGTTATAATAAGAATCAAATCAACAAATCTTCAAAATGTTTTGGACATTTGGCCCACTGATAATCAGTTTAAATAATCGGGATTACAATTAGGCATGGGACGATAAATGATGATTTGCATATGTTTATTAATCCTTCTAAGCTCTGCATTAAAATCCGTGTTTGATCAAGGGATTCAGTTGTTACCCTTGTTCAGTGAGTTACAAACAATTAAAGAACACAGCAGGGCTGAGAGAACAGTTTATAGTTCAGACATAAACACTGATGTTTATGGTGAAGATTAAAATCACCCTTTAATGGAACTTAATTGTCGCAATTACATTGTGTAACCAATGGGTGGCGACAAAAAACCATCAAAATTATGGCTGCGTCCGAAACTGCCGACTACTCAGTAGGTGCTGCATTTGAATTTAAACGTACTACTCGGCCGTTAGAAGAGTGTGTTCTATACAGTATGAACGTGAAAAGTATTAATGGAATTCGGACGTACTACATCCGCCATTTTGTCATGGTCACGTGACCTACCTGCGTCAGTTGTTGATATTACGCGACAGAATTGTGAATAACAGCATGGTGAGAAATTCGCACACTTGAAAGTACAATGTTTACACTTGGCATTTTAGCTAGCGATAATTCATGTTGGCTTGATGACCTAATGGAGCCACAGGGTAGCTGTGTTTCCGTCCAAAGGCTTACGATGAATCGTTACATCCCTACAGATGTTATATTGGTCTGCATCACCACAGGAAAATCATTAAATTAGCATTACTGATGGAGAACGTATTAAAATAATGTTTAGGGTCAATATCGCACACGGCTAATTTTCTGCTTGATTTTTCAGTAAATATGACGTTTCGAAGCTGGTAAGGCGTTTTCTCATGAAATCTTGCGTGAATCGATTGCTTGCGTACTTATTATGTAAGATTAGACATCTTGTATTTGTCTCCTATTATTTTAGACGCCTGTTTTATTTTGTAATATTGCAAAACACTCTTACATTTAAAGAGGGAAATAAATGCTGGCTAATAATTTTGAAGTATAGCAAGAAACGTCAAAAAAGTCATGTCTGAGTGATTTAAATGGAGATATTGTGCATGAGGAAGGATAAAACACATGCGTTTTGAATGTCATAGGTGTTGATTTTCCATATATCTAGTGAGATTTGCTTAAACTGGCCTCCCACTAGAATATGAACTGAAGTAAATGAGGTTTCCCCATCCGCTTCTCTTGCGCTTTAAGTGGCCTTGAGGCACAGTCACGCTAGGGTTTGCATTCATGCGCATATGAACGAGTGTGAATGTGCATGCAAGCATATTTGATCTTTTACTGCGTTTCTGAGGTCTCATGTGTGGTGAAAGAGCTCAGCGTTCATATAGCGAAGAGATGCTTGCTCATTTAAGATCCCTTTGAGTCTATAAGGAGAAATGTTGTTGGCTACAGAACTGAAATAAACATTTGTGGAAGTTCACGATTTCTTCTACTGATCCGATCGGGCCAGTGGTTTAGATTTTTACTTCCCCTGTCAAAATTTTAACTGGCCACACCAAAAAAATAATACTAATACTAATAAAAAAGTGTAGTTAAAAGCTATTTTTAGCCACATATTTTAAATAATGTGTCAAAAATAATATCTATGAATGTAGAATTTCAACACTTAGAGTTAGTAAATGTATAATGAGCAAAATTCATAGTGTTATGCAAACAAAAAAAGAACAGTATGGAAAATGTGGAGGTATTTTATTGCGGTTTGAATTTATTTAACAAAAGGTGGCTGACTTGTCAAACTGACGGCAAACTGTGCAAAACATCACTTAAATTTTTTTTTTGTGTCGTTACCACGTAAATGTCTACTTCCAAGACGTTAGAAACAGCCATTTTCTTATAGTCTTATAAGTTGATGTTGCCGCCATGTTGCCATGGGAAAAATAGCATGCTCAAAACATCAAGGGCCCTATCATGGTAGTTTCAGTTTGGTGCAAGAGTGGTTTTTGAGGCGTTGCGCTACGCTGTTTAAATAGCAAATGCATTAGCGCTCATTTGTGCGCCCATAGGCGTTCTGCTCTAAAAAGGAAGGCATTCTGAGGTGGACCGCTGGCGCGTTGCTATTTTGAGAAACTATAATAGATTTTTCATTAGACCAAAACTAACCCGGTCTAAACTCCAGCGCAGAGTTGCGCCTCGCTTACATACTGCTTAATAGACACAAGAGAGCAATAGACAAATATCTTTACATATGAAAAAATGTAAATATTAAGGATATATATAGGATATAATAAGAATAGATATAGGATATAAATATAAAGGATTAAAATATTACAAAACATATTATTTTCTAGCCTACATAAATATGAAAACCACTGCCTTCATGTCTTCTTCATCTCGGGAGGCTTTTTCAGTTCATTCATAACAATTTGCTTTTGTATAATGTTATTATTATTAGCAGTATTATTTATTATATCCATATTTATATTTGTTTTATTAAAAACAAGCTTAGATTTGCCCACCTGTCAGGTTTTAGACCATATGGGGCACAGCATGTGTTTTAGGATATAACTAGCACACTTCATTTTTATTGTTCATTTATTCGTTTGCTGGAAATTAGAACTGAATTTAGAAACAAATAAGTTAGAAACTGGCAAGTTAGAAACGAACGTTTTGAAATAAATATTTGCGCTTAACAAACTTAACTTACAATTAATTATTTATAGGCTAATTGATGTCTGTGCGTAAAGGTTTCCCTATCCAAGAGTGAAAGTGAAAGTGATCCATTATCTCTCATTCTCACGCAGTAGATGCTCTGTTTAACAGTTTTCTGTGAACTGTTTGCTTGTGAAATGCTCATTTTTTCCACTTAGACTTACTTTGCGTCCTGTAAATAGCGAATGTGCTCTTGGTGCGACGCAGCTGGCTCTTAAAGGGAATGGGAGATGAGACTCTGATTGGTTTATTCTCAAAACACACCTATAACTCATTAAGAAAATAAACTCAACCCTTTTAGACCATACGCCACGGCGCAAAGCGGATTTTCCCCTCCGTAAATTAGCAGAAATGCGTTCTGACACGCCCTGAAAGCGTTTGCGCCCTGCGTTTTGCGCTCTGCGCATGGACCGTCAAAATAGAGCCCCAAATCACATAAGAGGAACTAAAAAAGAGCATTTAAAGACTTAAAAGCACAAACTTGAAATGCGCGCAATTGACAAGCAGTCACAGGCAAATTAAACTTTAGTGACAAGGCAGCACTGTCCCAATCGGGTCAGTAATGATCCTGTCTACTGTCCAGAGCATCTCTCATGCTGGCCCCTGGGACACCGGGCAGTCCTTGTTGTTGAGCCCTGGACTGTATGGGCTGCTTTTCGCTGACACAAAACAATATTGAATGTTGCTCTGTGTCCATGATGGGACTTGCAGGCATTTGGTAGACTTGTGTCCCTCACGCCTCATTTCTGTCATCTGTTAAGGTAAGCAGGCTGTGTGCACGCGAGCGATACACTTATTTAAACATGTCTGATGATAATACTGTAGGCAGATTCATACAGTTTTAAAACTTTTACAACAACCATAAAGCAAAGCAAAATGTATTTCCCACAACATATCCAAACGGTACGTAGGTCTATATGGAGTCGTGTTTTTGTGTATTTGTTTATACTATATACAGTGGATTATAATATAATAAACTAAGAGATTAAGGGTGCTTTCACACCTGCCTTATTTAGTTGGGCTGAATCGCACTAGAGTTGGTTTTCCCTCTTGGTGCGGTTGGTTTGGGCAGGTGAGAATGCAGCAATCGTACTCGAGTGCGCACCAAAAGCGGACCAAATAAGCGTACCGAGACCTGAAGAGGTGGTCTCGGTATGTTTTCAAACGAACCCTGGAGCGGTTCGTTTGTGGTGGGAACATGATCCATACTAAAACAGGTCCAACTACAATAAGTACTGCGCCTCTTGGACAAATCCAGCTGCCGTAGGCCGATGCAGTGTTGCCAGATTGGAAATGTCAAAGTATCGTACCAGAACCTCAAAATTGTCGTATTTGGAGGAAAATGATCGTACACAAGTCAAACTGAGAGTATACAGCTATTATCTAGACACATAGCGTTTTGACACAACGTGCAAATTACCACATTACGTAAAAAAAAAACTAGGTACCTTAGTGGGAAGGTTCAAACTCCACCTCTGAGTTGCTGTCATTGAATGTTGCATGTTGCCAGATGTTGAGGGATTTATTTTTAACATATAACATTAACATATAACATACGCTACAGAGGTAGAAAACTACAAACCCGAACTACAGAACAGTGAGTTCACTGTACTCAAATGGCCACCACAGTCACCAGAGCTCAATCCAATAGAGCAGCTTTGGGATGTCTGGGAACGTTAGATTAGCATCATGGATGTGCAGCCGACAACTGTGTGATGCTATCATGTCAATATGGAGCAAAATCTCTGAGGAATATTTCCAGTAGCTTTCTGAATGTCTGCCACCAAGGATTAAGGCAGATCTGAAGGCAAAAGAGGGTCCGACCCGGGACTAGTAAGGTGTACCTAATAAAGTGGCCAGTGAGTGTGTGTGAGATGTGTGTTAGTCATATTTAATACAGTCATTCTCTTCATGCTGCTGCTGGTCTTTACATCAGAATGAGGTCAGCTGCTCACAGAAGCACAATAACAGCATCTTAGATTAAGGGGCGGGGCCAGAGATGCTGGAAGCAGGGGGCGTGGCTTGTGTTACAGCATTCACACACACACACACACATAAGTGATGTGTTCTTCTCTCTCAGGCCGTACTACAACCACATGACCCTTCCTGCACACCGTAGAGAGGGAAGCAGGTACGAATACCTGCCCAACACACCCCGAGACCTGGAGCTCAGAGAACGCCTGGCCTACCACGTGAGTTAATAACCCGCTATAACTGTTCATTACTCTGATCATATGTAGCGCAGGTGAAGCGGATGTACTGGCGCAGCATAAGACAGTGCTCACAAATCCTGACTGCTAGACAAAGACAAGCGGGAATATGAGTGTTGTGTTTGGAAATGATGAATTGCATGTGTGTGTGTGTGTGTGTGTGTGTCTCTGTATGTATTTCTGTTTGAACGTGTGTGTTCTGTGTGTGTTTTATGCGTGCACTTTATTTGTTTGTGTTTTCCTTATGTGTGTGCATTCTGAGTGTTTGTGTGTGTGTTATGTACGTGTATGTGTGCATTCTGTATGTTTGTGTTATGGATGTGTGTTTGTCTGTGTGTGTGTGTGTGTGTGTGTGTTCTATATGAGCTAGTGTGTTTTCTGTGTTCTGCATGTGTGTGCATGCACTCTGTGTGTGCGTGTATGTGTGTGTGTGTTCTGTATATGCATGCCTTTTGTATGTGTGTGCGTGTGTGTGTTCTGTATTTGTGTGTGTGCGTTTTGTATGTGTGTGTGTTCTGTATGTGTGTGTGCATTCTGTATGTGTGTGTGTGTTCCTTATGTGTGTGTGTGTGTTCTGTATGTGTGTGTGCATTATTTATGTGTTTGTGTGCGTTCTGTATGTGTGTGTGCATTCTGTATGTGTGTGTGTTCCTTATGTGTGTGTGTGTGTTCTGTATGTGTGTTTTTGTTCTGTATGTGTGTGCGCTCTGTATGTGTGTCTGTTCTGTATGTGTGTGTTCTGTATGTGTGTGCGCTCTGTATGTGTATGTGCATTCTTTATGTGTTTGTGTGTGTGCATTCTGTATGTGTGTGCGTTCTGTATGTGTGTGTGTTCTGTATGTGTGTGTGCATTCTGTATGTGTGTGTGCATTCTGTATGTGTGTGTTTGTGTTCTGTATGTGTGTGCGCTCTGTATGTGTGTGTGTTCTGTATGTGTGTGCGCTCTGTATGTGTTCTGTATGTGTGTGCTCTCTGTATGTGTGTGTGTTCTGTATGTGTGTGCTCTCTGTATGTGTGTGTGTTCTGTATGTGTGTGCGCTCTGTATGTGTGTGTGTTCTGTATGTGTGTGCGCTCTGTATGTGTGTGTGTTCTGTATGTGTATGTGCATTCTTTATGTGTTTGTGTGTGTGCATTCTGTATGTGTGTGTGTGTTCCTTATGTGTGTGTGTGTGTGTTTTGTATGTGTGTGCGTTCTGTATGTGTGTGTGTTCTGTATGTGTGTGTGCATTCTGTATGTGTGTGTGCATTCTGTATGTGTGTGTGTGTTCTGTATGTGTGTGCGCTCTGTATGTGTGTGTGTTCTGTATGTGTGTGCGCTCTGTATGTGTGTGTGTTCTGTATGTGTGTGCGCTCTGTATGTGTGTGTGTTCTGTATATGTGTGTGTGTGTGTGTTCTGTATGTGTGTGCGCTCTGTATGTGTGTGTGTTCTGTATGTGTGTGTGTGTTCTGTATGTGTGTGTGTTTTGTATGTGTGTGTGCGTTCTGTATGTGTGTGGTCCTTATGTGTGTGTGTTCTGTATGTGTGTGTGTGTTCTGTACATGTGTGTATGTGTGTTCTGTATGTGTGTGTATTCTGTATGTGTGCGTTCTGTATGTGTGTGTTTTTTCTGTATGTGTGTGTGTGTGTGTGTGTGTGTAGGTTCTGTATGTGTGTGTGCTGTTCTCCAAACAAACCCGTTTTTCAAAATGGAGCTGCTCTCTTATGCTCTGGAATTATTCATGCATTTAGCTACGCTTGGGAATACACACACACACACACACACACACACACACACACACACACACACAGTAGGAAACAGCCTTTAATAGAGTGACTGAAGGAGAGACAGTCAGACATTTACTGTTCATTGACAATAATCATCTTCCCCATCATCGCAGCCTCGTTATGCTAATCATGAACCGTGATCGTTTTTCTCTGTATTAATCTCGATGTTTGCTTGTCAGGATCCGGAGTTTTCCAGTGGCGTTTCTCAGGGCCAGAACTGTCTGATCGGCTGCTGTAACTCCAGCCTGGAGGAGCCCAGGAGTTTCCAGAGTCAGGTGAGCGCTAACGGCTAACAGCGTTAAGTGCGACTGAGCGAATAACTGCTAAATAATAAAATATATAACAAAAACAACCAACAACTGCTGAATTATTGAATATTGGATGTGCAGAGTGCAGAGAGCAGTGCGGCGTTTACGTTTTGGGGCAAGAAATAATGTGCAAAGAGTAAAAAAAAAAAGGGGGCGTATAAAAATAAAATCCGTAAATCACTGCGCATTTAAAGATATAACGTAAGCATATTATTAATATTTAAAGTCTGCGTAAAACGAGACTAATTTTAGTATGTTGATTTATGTGCTTCAAACTAAAACAGAATATCAAGTAGGGGGCGGGGCTTTCTTTTTGCGCATCATTCACTTATAGCAAACTAACAGTAAGAGGAGCGTGGTTAAGGATATTTAACGACAATCCAAACACAGAAGTAAATGGTCAGACTTTGATCGAAGATTACCAAAACACACTGTCTTTCAGTAGATTAACCTACACAGTTTAATAATTTACTAGAAGATTTCTTGCAGACTTTAAGCAAAAATTTAACGGATTTCAAAAATAAAGTCCGCATGAGCCGTAAGTTCCTGAGGCTTTTATTTCAGTGTTGGTGTGCTTCCTACTGAAACTGAATATTGTGTAGGAGGCGGGACTTTCTTTCTGCACATTATTCCCTTTGCTAAAACGGTAAGAGGGGCGTGGTTAAGGATATTGATATAGTTGCTATGGAAACCCTCCTGTTGTCATCAACAGAAGGAGCGACACTCCAAAAGCTGAAGTAAATAGTCAGACTTTCAGTGGATTAACTCACATGGTTTAATTATTTAATTTAAGATTTTTCGCAGACTTTAAGTAAAAATGGAAATTTTAACCACACAAGATCAACACAGCTCATAACTTTTGATTTAGTAATTAATTTGTACAATTTAATTCGTACATTTAATATGATTCTCTCATCCCCCAATGAGGGGTTGGTTGAGGGGTGGGTCACTTTTAAAAATCGTATGTTTTCGTATTAATTAAATTGTATGAAATCATATAAATTAGCCAGATTTTTGACATTGCGTAATATAGTTAATTTTTTTTGGACGTTCGGCCATTTTTTTAACTGCTAAGGGTTCCCAGTTTTTAAACAAATGTGTGCATTGTCTGTTCATTTAGATACTCATTGAGCTTTATATATTATATTAAAAATGGGCGACACAGTAAGTCATTCGTGGACTGCATATCTCTCATAGAAAAACAAAAAGTATTTTAACAACACTATTATACGCATCGACTGATTCAACGTCCAATCTGAAAAAGCAAGAGGCAGTACTTGATCTTTTAAAAAGACTTTATCATATACAATCATAATCAAATCTATTAGATGTCTTCTTTCACTTTTCGAAATTTTATTTTATATTATAATCACTGCGTTTTATATCTCTACATTTTAATTTACAAATTAAATTGCGCATGAATCGTAACTTCCTGAGGGTTTTATTTCAGTTTGCTGATGTACTTCCTGCTGAATCGAAATATTGAATGGGGGGCGGGGCTTTCTTTTTGCGCATTAGCAAACTAACGATAAGAGGGGTGTGGCTAAAACAGAGGGGTGTGTGGCTAAATCATCAAATTGGCGTCAACAGAGAAGGCTCACCTTAAAAGTGCCTTGGCTTAAAATGAATTAGTGGAAAAGGGTAGAGCTATGCTGACACACACAGGGTGTCACTGTGGCGCAGTGGGTAGCACAGCAAGAAGGTCGCTGGTTCGAACCTCGGCTAGGTCAGTTGGCGTTTCTGTGTGGAGTTTGCATGTTCTCCCCATGTTGGCGTCAGTTTCCTCCGGGTGCTCCGGTTTCCCCCACAGTCCAAACTGTGATGAGTGTATGGATGTTTCCCGGTGATGGGTTGCAGCTGGAAGGGCATCCGCTGCGTAAAACATGTGCTGGATAAGTTGGCGGGTCATTTGCTGTGGCGACCCCTGATTAATAAAGGGACTAAGCCGAAAAGAAAATGAATGAACGAATGCTGACATGCAGCCATCTGTAGCTCCGCCCTCTTCTGAAAAGAGCACAATCTCATTTGCATTTAAAGCGACAGTCACCAAAACACCACAATTAGGATCAAAGCCTGAAAGGGTCAGTTTCAGAGAGCTGGAGAACTCTATCTGTGTGCTGTTTTGAGCTGAAACTGATCACACACACACTCTAGAGACAGCAGAGACGCAGTTTACATCTTGTGAACATTGGCATAATAGGACCCCTTTAAAATGAATTAAATAGTGAAAAAATACATGTGGTGTCTTTCTTTAAAATGAGGTGGGAAAAGTAAAGCATACACATCATTACAGCGTGTGTTGTACTGCGTGCCGCTGATGAATCTCGATCCGCAGTTGTGGAATGCAGAGCGTGAGTCGAGATCTGAGGGATTGTTGTGGTTCTGCTTCCCGTGTGAATCTCTTCATCCGTCACAGAGCGAGAGGCGAGGAGTCACATGTTATGTAAGTTATGTGTTACCAGGCAACTAGCGATCATAAATATGCTGAAGACTGTCTGCGAGCCGCCAGAGTGACTCTCCACCGCTCAATCAATACAGATCATGCACAATTTTAACTTGCGGGAGACCTATTATGCCTTTTTTTAAAGATGTAAAATGCGTCTCTGATGTCTCTAGTGAAGTTGGAGCTGAGAACAGCACACAGATAATGTTCTCCAGCTATCTGAAACTGACCCTTTCAGGCTTTGATCCTGATTGTGGTGTTTTGGTGACTGTCGCTTTAAATGCAAATGAGATTGTGCCCTTTTTAGAAAAAGGCGGAGCTACAGACAACATAGTGACAGATGTGAAACAGCAGTGTGTGTGTGTTGTGAGTGCTGATCAGGTGTGCTTCAGTGTGAGTGTGAGTGTGTGCTTCATGCTTCTGTCAGTCTGTGGAGATTCATTTGGTTCATTCCGCTGTGGCGACCCCTTAAAAGGACTAAACCAGGGGTGGCCAATCCTGTTCCTGGAGATCTACCTTCCTGCAGATTTCAGTTGCAACCCTTATCAAACACACCTGTCTGTAATTATCAAGTGGATTTTAGGTCTTAATTAATTGGTTCAGGTGGGTTTGATCAGGGTAGGAGCTAAACTGTACAGGAAGGTAGATCTCCAGGAACAGGATTGAGCACCCCTGGACTAAACAGAAAGGAAAATGAAGGAATGAATGATACATTTGTATCTTAAAAATAAGTATGTTTTTAATATTTCTTTATTCTAAGAGTTTAAAGTTTTAATTCTCATAAAGTATTTTCATTATTTATGAAACTGTCATATAAAGCTCATAAATAACGTAAATATTGTGGTTAGCAATTAGACAAAATGGTAGTAATAATTTTTGGTACATCAAAAACTGGTTATGATCACCATCTGACAAGCTAAAACAGCACAAAATAGTTCTTACAATGTCACTAAAATGCAATATTTATCCCTCATAATTAAGTAGAAAATCAGGCGAATAACTGCAAACAGGGTCAGCTTTTCTGAAAAACATAAGCACCACTTTCAATAATCTGGCTATAGGCCTGCTAGTGTAATGTTAACTGATATAAAGAGAGTTTAATAATAACTTGCATTTATTTTAGCCATAGTGCAAATGAAGCATGTCTCATATCAGTATTATTAAAACGTGAAGGCTGTAGTTTTTCTGACAAAATGTTTCAACCCGAAACATGCTACTCTGAGAGATCAGCAGAACTGAAAAAGCTCCTTATACCCATTTTTTTTTTTTGCTGCCGCTAGGATGCACGGATATAGATTTTTTTGGCTGATACCGATAACTCTTCAGACTTGGAGGAAGATAGCTGATACATGGTTTCCGCTACATTCATTTCTCCATGGCGGGGCGCCACGCCAAAATTCATCCCGCAACAGCTACATCACAGCTTCTCATTCAAAACATTTAATTTTTTTTAATAGCAGGTAATAATCGCACCAAAACGTATTAAATGGTAAGTGAATTATAACAGCGCAAACTTTTCTGTAATCATTGTAGTGCTGTGCGTCGTTTGTTTAACCCTTTCAGGATACGTGCTGACTGACTGGCTGACAGGTGCGTGATGCGTGAGGCCAGCAAACACGACGTATAGCCATTTCACTTTACTTTAGGACGCATTAATGCCACTCTGTATGTCTATTAGAGACATTCATAAATATTCCTAGCAAATCTAATGAATGATGAAGACATACTCGTTACATAAACGCACTAAATCGCACTTCAGCAGCATTTATTTGAGAGCGCACAAGAAGATCTGGCTAATTTATATGATTGAATACAATTTAATTAATACGAAAATATACGATTTTTAAAAGTGACCCACTCCTCAACCAACCCCTCATTGGGGGATGAGAGAATCATATTAAATGTATGAATTAAATTGTACAAATTAACTACTAAATCAAAAGTTATGAGCTGTGTTGATCTTGTGTGGTTAAAATTTCCATTTTTACTTAAAGTCTGCGAAAAATCTTAAATTAAATAATTAAACCATGTGAGTTAATCCACTGAAAGTCTGAACATTTACTTCAGCGTTTGGAGTGTCGCTCCTTCTGTTGATGACAACAGGAGGGTTTCCATAGCAACTGTATATCAATATCCTTAACCACGCCCCTCTTACCGTTAGTTTGAGCATACATAAATGCGATCTCGACTTGTAATACTGCGCTCACGACATTTGTCATTGAAACAACACCACAGGGAGTTGGTAGATCTGTGCAAAAAAAAGGCCTGCCACCACAGAGGAAACACTGCGACATGTATAGGCCGATAATTATAAATATTTCAAAATGTTCTTTTTTTTTATACAGCAAACTTCATAAAAGATTGAACTGCTCTTATGAACTGAATAGTCTATACTCAAACAAAAAAGCATTGAACGCATTTTATAAGTGGTCAGAAACTTATAAACCACTCATGAAGAATAAAGTTAGGTTAAAATCAAGCACACCATTGCTTTTCTTGTGAAATTCCCAATAAGTTTGACGTGTCACATGACCCTCTTCCTATTAAAAAAACAAAAGTTGGATCCAAGATGGCCGACTTCAAAATGGCCACCATGGTCACCACCCATCTTGAAAAGTTTGCCCCCTTACATATACTAATATGCCACAAACAGGACGTTAATATCACCAACCATTCCCATTTTAATAGGGTGTATCTATATAAATGGCCCACCCTGTGTGTATATATATATATATATATATATATATATATATATATATATATATATATATATATATATATATATATAATAAGAAAATACCAGGTTGCAACATCAAGCAGCAGAAAAGCAGAACAAGCTGTTTAAACGTATAAAAAACTGTGTAAGTGAATGCGAGCGGAGGTCTGGACCCAAAAACATTCCAATACCTGCGCCTGCTCATACGTCAAGATTAAGGTCAATACCGCAGGAACGGTACGACAGAAAATGTTGGTGGCTTTAAAAACCTTGACTTTTTCCAACCGCGCTAAACCTGTTTATCACACCATGAATGATGAAACAGGTGGGCGACTTCAAATCCAGACTATTTGTATTGGTGTGGCATGACCTGGAGTGTGTTCTGTGTTTGTGACAGACGGATGACGAAGACTACATGATGGAGAAGCCGCTGGGTTATCTGCCTCTACACCACGAGCTGGACAGCGGGCTGGGCTGGACGGACGGCAGTTTCCAGCAGGGGGAGCTGTCGGGTGTGGAGACGGAGGAGGGCCTGGAGGAGTGTCCCGCACACAGGGGATCTCCATCATCAGAGTCCTTCATCTCCTCAGAGCTCAGCGACTCAGGCTTTTACAGCGTCAGCACAGGCGAGTAGGATTATCAGGATATTGTTGTGTGATTAACTGCTGAAGCTTTTATCGCGATACTGACCTAAGCTGCAAATAAGCTTACTTTGATACTAAATAATTAGTTTATTGCTCATTAAGCAAATGCTTTTAACCAAATTAAATCTCAAAAAAGTTGATAAAGTACATCTGGTAACACTTAACCATAATAATGGACCCTTTTCACAGGACGCGTTATGAGACGTTTAATCAGCACCCTAAATTCTTGAAAGTTTCAAATATTTAGATTTTGTAAAAATGTATGAGCATTTATATGTGTTTACTGTATAAATTAAAGGGCACCTATGGTGAAAAACCTACTTTTCCAGCTGTTTGGACAGACGTGTGTGTAGGTATAGTGTGTAGATCATCATATTGGGCTGATATAAACTCCCCCAGTCCTTTTTTTTTTAAATTTAACAACATAAAAATGGAGGACCATTTGGAGCGGTTTTCAGACCGACCGCAACTGGCAAGTGCGCATCACCACAACCTCACTTCGTTGTTTCACGTCCGCCATTTTCAGCGTGCGACTCAAAGCGATGTCACTAAAGAAACACCCTTGCTCTATTTGTAGATGTAAGGCTCCAACAAGCTCAACATTCACCACATGATCGCTCTCATCGCCGCCACTGTTAGTAACTTTAGGTGTGTTTGCAAACGTGTACGTTTCAATGCGTCTTCCATAAACGTCAGCCATTTGCATTTCCCGCGATCACAGAAGCTAATTTTAGCAGAGACGCAGCTGACAGCCATTTTCACATAGTTTACAGTTCAGGATTAATAATAGAGTATAGCCTAATAAAAATGTTTAGTTGGACACTGCACAGTGCCACAGTATAGGCTACACTATAATAATATTATAATTTATTATATTCATCATTATTGATGTTAATGAAAGCTATAAAACTGACTAAACGCAGAACCCTTTGAATGTTTGCTTTCATTTTGACATCACTTTTACAGCTGTGCAAAGAAACATGCCATCATGCAGCAGCAGTCTCAGAAAATGCCTTTTGAGTTTAAAGATTATCGGCCTCTGAAGTCAAGTTGTTATAATGAAATATATAGTGCGTGAGTATATTAATTTGGCATGGATCCACCTCTCACGTGCGCCGCAGGTAGGCTGAACGATAAACTAATATACTGTAGGCCTATGTTAACGGCTAAAATACAGTTAGCATATCGATTTTATTTTGACTTGTAGCTCATGGCCCTAAAAATAAAAATGTAACCTCAAAACAAGTTATTAAAATAGGCTTAATAAATAAATAAAGGGGTAGGCCTTATAGTCTAATGCAGGGGTTTTCAAAGTGTGAGGCGCGCCTACCCTGGGGGGCGCCAGAGCATGTCAGGGGAGGCGCGGGAAAAAATATTATATAATAAAAATATAATTATTAAGTTTAATTATTATATGTACTTTTTAATATATTTAAACGTTTTAATTAAACAAAGCTAAAAAAATAATACGTCTAAAATAAGAAATACCCAGAAGGCTAGCACCGCCCATAGCAAGCCCGCCAATACAGGTATATGCCTGCTAACACAATGTATCGGTTTCTTAGACCCCCCGATTCAAAGCCTTCAAGTTCAGGGCTTAAACCCAAAAGACGACGATATGATGATCAGTATTTGAGTTTAGGATTTACGTGGACAGAACCAGCTGATGAACCACGACCCTTATGTGTGGTTTGTCAAGATATTTTGGCTAATGACAGCATGAGACCCGCTAAACTTCGACTGTTTTGACTGGAATGGACAGTTCTTGGATCTGTTCTATTCATATTGAACCATCATCCTAGTTTTAAAAACGTTATATTAAAATACTTGTTATTACTCTGTAAATAATTGACCTTTCATGCAAATGATGATAAAAGTGAGTTAACAGTCTGACATCTGTGTCTTTATATATATACTGTGTGTGTGTGTGTGTGTGTGTGTGTGTGTGTGCGTGCGTGTTTGGGAGGAGGGGGGCGCTGGATAAGTTGTGTCAAAAGGGAGGCACACTGTCTTAGACTTTGAAAAACCCTGGTCTAATGGTTTATGATGGTGTTTTTACAAATGCCAACCAGACAATTTCACACAAAAAAAAAACAGCTTGCATGTGTGGGCATAATTTAATGTCTTTACCTAAAACATTAAACATTTATATAATTTGCAATAAAACAAAAAATAAGGAGAAAAATTTATTTATTTATATATATATATATATATATGTGAGCAATTCCATGCAAATATCAACCTTGTCATTAAAAAAATTAAGTTTTAGCCAAAATGTCAAAACCGTTTCTGCGTTTTTTGTGTAGGCTGGTATTTTACAGAGCTTTTAAAAAAAAACTCAGAAATGTCTCAGTCAGTGTTTTCAAACAATTATATTTGATTTACCAAAGTCACACAAGTGGCAATTTCACATCTGTCACATCCATAACCACACTTTTTCCTCATAAATGCAAAAATGTAAAATCCAATATAATCAATCATGTTGGTTCTACAGAGAGACAACTCTTATGCTTTTGATTAGCATCGTGTCTTTTGGGCTGTGCAGTTTAATTCACAGAATTTCTATATGTTGTACACTTTAAACTTGCAGACTTTTTTGTCACATCCGTAACGCAAGTATATTGTCCTAATTTAAAATATAAAAATGTTTACAGCTTGATATTGTTCTGCTCACACAACTCTGTGGCTGGTTGCTTTGAAATATATAAAGAGATGTTTCAATATAATGATGAGATTTTACTGCAAATGTCACATCCATCACGCTGCAATTCCTCATATATATATATATATTTCCCAGAGATGGGTTGCGGCTGGAAGGGCATCCGTGCTGGATAAATGGGCGGTTCATTCCGCTGTGGCGACCCAGAATTAATTCAACTCAATTCAATTCAGCTTTATTTGTATAGCGCTTTTACAATGTAGATTGTGTCAAAGCAGCTTCACATAAATGGTCATAGTAACTGGATCAGGGTAGTTCAGTTTTTAGTGTTTAAGTTCAGTTCAGTTTAGCTCAGTTCAGTGTTTTTTGAATTCATTATTGAGAGCCCAAACACTGAAGAGCAAATTCATCAATGAGTAGCTTTTCAGATCCTGAACCATGCAAGCCAGTGGCGACAGCGACTTAATAAAGGAACTAAGCCGAAAAGAAAATGAATGAATAAATATATAATAAAATTATATATATTAAAATATTAAATAAAATATATATTTAATTTAAACCACTCGTTTGTCGATGATGCCATGATCCATCTGCGTTTATGTATCGTTGCATAATCTTCATTGATAAAATCAGAATTTGTCAAACTATGCATATTATTATTATACTATAAAATACTATAAAAAAGTATATTATTGCCTTAAGTCAGTAACTTAGGCAGTAATGCAAATAAAGAAATAGCCTAAATGAAAGGAACAAGAGTCCAAAATCAGTCACCAGTAAGGGTGTCACGATCCTCCAAATCCTCGATTCGATTACATTTTCGATTCTAAAGGCACGATTTGATTTTCGATTATGAATAATTAATTAATTAATGACCAATTAATAATTTGTAGCCTACCGTTTAAACTACCTGACCTGCATGGTCTTTGTTTTACCCATAAACAAATCATACAGTAAATGAATAAAGGCAAGACACACACATAATTACCACCTGTCAATCACTTTTTCTGCGGGACTCGTGAATAGGCAGTGATCTGTGTCGTTATAATGGCGTCGGTAAAAAAGACGCACAACCAACAGGAACCAGCCAACAGTATCTGAGGTGTTCGCTAAAATGACGAAGTACAAGTGAGTGAAAGATTGAAGCAGTCCTCTGACTGCCTGGACCTGCTGTCTCGAGCGCATGGCTGTGTCTGTGTGGTCACGTGATGTGCATTTTCAGAGGTAGAGAGGAAGGAGGGCTGCTCAGAAATGCTACACGCCACTGTGGATGTCAAATCGTTGTCGTTCTAAAATGCCATTTAAAAACAAAGACAGTGTAAACAGGGCCTGAGTGTGAACTTTTCGCCAGCGGATTTGCAACGGGGGCGGGCGGAGGATCGCGATGCCGGTGTTGTCTAACGGACGAACCCTAATACGTACATAGCAGAGCTTGCAAAACTGTGTTTTTTGTGTCGACAACACGAACGTTGTCAACATAACTCACTGGAAATCCAAAAGGCTTCCACACCGGCGACTTCATTGAAAGAGGAGAGGGTTTAAGCTCTGTCGACGGGTCTCCTGCTTCTGCAGTTTAACAAGCTCTTCAACAAGCCTGTTTTTTCCCGCTTGGCAAGCCAAGCTGACGCGACATGGGGGCGTGGCAGCATCAACAATTCTATTTTTTGATTCGATAATCGAAATTGAGCATTAATTTCGATCGATTTCGATTAAAAATCGAAATCGTGACACCCCTTGTCACCAGGTGCCCCACTATAGGAATAAAATGCCCCCTCAGTTATGACATCCTGGCGCTGGGCCAGTAAATCTGACATGATTCTCTCCTCTGGCTGCCGTTATCAGTCCCACACTATTGTTTTCCTCTGTCTGAAAGTCTTGATAACACCATCCTGAAGCTTTTCTTTTATTATTCCAGCAAATAGAATTGTATTTGTTGTACTCTCCCATTCACTGCGCTCTAAATTTACCAACTATGACGACTTCTCCTGCAGAGAAACACGCAAATGTGAAAAGGGTCCGTAAGTTTTATTCGTAAATGTTGGTTAACGGATTAAAATCAACAGTGAGAAAATGCCTGAAGTACTATGTTATTATTAAACAACAACATTTATCATAAACAACTGATTAAATCGTGTAATCTGATTACGATTTTATCGCATTATTAGGCATCAATTACGAAACTAGAATGGAATGTTAATCAATATTTCAGCATGTAGTATACCATATCATTAGTATGTGAAAATGTTCATGTTTGAACTATTAAGATAAACTTTTTTAAATACAACAATAAAAAAGTACAAATAAAACTAACTCTAAAAGCATTTAGCGCTGTTATGAACACTACTGCAAAATGTGAACGATTTTAATAAGCACTCTTAAAAACTGAAATAACTAATAGTTATGAACTGTATTTCTTACAATATCAATATTGTGCATGTTCAATGTCACGGTGTACTGAATTACTGAATATCTCCAATATATCTACAGGCGAGTTTCTCCGCTTCCAGCGCCTCCTAGAGAAACGCATGCGCCATTACAACGCTCGCATGCACCACCAGGGGGAGCCGTGCTCCCGCGAGCGCCGAGACAGCCAGATTAAACACCCCCTGGAGGCCATACCAGAAGCACTGACCGTCCAGCCTCAAAATGTCTGCGTGCCTGTCCCAGGATCTCGAGGCCTATCCCGAGTGTCGTCCGTGCAGTATCGGAAAGCGGAGCGACCATGTTTGAACAGGCACAGCTCCAGCAGCGGCTCGCTCTTTAGTCCCGCAGTGCACTCCGCCTGCAGTACGCCCTCCGGCCAACTGCCTCCACACCCCAGCTCTGCAGGAATGCTCAGGAGGAGCCGGACGCTGCACCACCGCCCTGCACCAATGGAGTACCGCCGGCGGGCCAGCCATCCAGCCTCGCCCAACTACTGCAGCTCCACCCTGCACCCTTGCGCTCCGGCGGCTGTAAACCTCCCTGAGGAGACAGATTTAGGGCTAATGCATGGCCACATGGGTTTACACCCTGCTGCGCTACATGCACATGCTAATCATGCAATGAGCCAACCATCCCTGATCTCTCCAGTCGAGGAGCGCCGCTACATGCCTCCAGAATTAGCGCAGGAAATCAGCAGGATTCGAGCATCCACTGAGCCCCAGCTGCACAATATTAGCTTTGTGACCGAGCAGCCGGCTAGTCGGCAAAGAGATGGCCGTTTTCACACGCTAAGCCACACGCCTAGTCAGGATGCAAACGATACTTGGCCAAAACCAGCCAATCGTGTTGGCTCAAGTGGAGGAGGGGGTCTATATAGCACCCTAGAGGGCCACATGCCTACCGAAGCCTCCAGGAAAGCACCTAGCGGGAACTTGCGAGCCATGCGGAACCAGATGCTACGAGATCGAGCATCGCGGCTAGCGGATGAACGTAGCGGGATGAGCACTGATGAGGAGAGTCACAGCGACGTACGAATGGGCCGCTACTGGAGCCGCACCGAGCGCCGGGAACACATGCTGCAGAAACAGCGCCAACAGCAGGCCAGGGGCGGAAACAGCCTGGTGGCGACTGGATTGGTGCACGGTGGCAGTATGGTAGCTAACGCAGAGCGCTGTAGCACCGTTCTGGAGCTCAGCCAGAGAAAGCTCAGTCGCCTGAGGAACCAGAAGCTGCTGGACGACTGGACCACCGTAGAGGAGCTGCTGACCCACGGCACGCGCATGGCTGGAGCCGAAGACGCCCTGCAGCTGCCCACATCACTGCTCACCGTCACAACTGTATAGCGACACCCACTGAGTGTGTGTGTGCGTGAGTGTGAGAGTGTGTGTGTGTGTGTGTTTGTGTGTGTTGGACCGCCCGCACTACACAAAGCTACCTCCTGACATTGAGGTTTACTGTAGATACAGACGTTTCCGTAGTAAATTGATTTTTAAATGTTATATTTGCAGTATCTTGTTTTTGCATTGTGTTGTAAAGAGATGTTTCAATATGGAGCGAAGTCACCGCAGTTCGAATCGACCGCATGAAGCAATACAACATAGACACCGACGTTCCAGATGAAGGCGAATTTCCTTTTGGTGCCAAGAAAAGTTTACGTTGTGGATCACTTTAAGGTTGGTGCTAACCGTGAGATCTCATTCACTTCAGACGATTTAGCTTACGAATATCATTCGGATTGCGTCACACGTTTTGCACAAAATTTTTAGAAATTCCCTCTCCGACCGTCTTCCGCTAGCTGGCTGAATCTGAATTGGTGGCGTTAGCAGCACAGCCCCACCCCCCTTTTAATCAACGAATCTGATTCTCTGGGAATACTATTAGATAATCTAACGACGGATCGATTTATATATATATATATATATACGCAGTGTGATTGGGTGTGCAGGGTTACGCTGGAGATCAGGCAGGGGAAACGTGAGCGTGTGTTGTGAGGCGTGCGGGTTCTTGCACTATTACTGTAGTTCTGTAGAGTATTTTTAAAGCTATTTTTCTTGTGCTCTTCACAATTGATGTCACGAAAAAAAAACAAAGAACTTTTATAAAGACTCAAACAAGTGGCGTTAACAGAAGTACAACAATTCGGGGAGAAAGACCAAGAAGCACTGAACTGTATAGTGCAAAAGTATCTGATATTTTCAGCGCACCTTTTTGCAAACAAGCGGGGGTCAACTTTAGATTTGGGAATCGTGAAACACAAGCAGAATAGCTTCTGATTAAATTGCGGTAAATATACACAAATTAAAGCATGAGATGCCTGAATGATTTACACGGGTTGGCTCTGCTTGTGTTTCATGAATGAGACCTAATTATTTTCCAAAGTAGTAGATGCAGTATATATTTTCGGAGTCACCTGTGTCAGCGTGGGATGTTTGCGGATCTTTATTTTAAGCTGAAAATCAGGATTTTTCCCACCTGCACTATTTTTAGTGCACGAGCACTGGAGTGTTTACAATTTTTCCTCACAACTGTGACTCTCTGCGACGCATCTCGCTCTCTCACCCTCGTTTCTGAGGTGAAATCACGTCATTTTCACCGTGAGTCGAGCGCTGTGAATAATGGATGTGAGCGGAAGGAACATCTTCCCGTGCGGATTAACAGAACTCTGCCTCTCTCATTGGATTTTGCTCGTTTCCACTTTTAGAAATCATTTTCTTGGAATATGATGTACATGTGGTTGTAATAAAGATGAGATTTTAATTAGCTACTTCAAGTGTGCTGAGGGTTTTATTGTGGCACTAACCAGTGCTGGGGAGTAAATCATTATCATCATATTAAATATATTTCGCATTTGTTATTATTAACTTTTCATCAACTCAAAATAAATAAATAAAAGTGCAGTTCTTCCATTTAATGCCTAGAAAAGTCAGTGTACTATTTAATGCATTTCATGATGTTGATAAAAACTGGAATATTTTTTATTTCCCTTTGTCGCCTTTAATAAATAAAAAAAGAGCATGATCAAGCTAGCACAAAGTAATCTAAAAGTAATCCAAAAGTAGTTAGAACGTGACTACATTACATTACGATTACATCTACAATTTTAAACGTATTTAATTAAAAACGGGCTACAATTGGTAAGAAATCTGTCCAGAACAACTCGGTTAATAGAGATTTCACTCTATGCTAGCTAAAATATACAATAAAAAATTTACTTCAAACTATATTTGCGTGTGATTTTGATAATATCTACATTTTTAAAAGTAATCTTTAAACATCTTTATCATATTCATTCATTTTCTTTTCGGCTAAGTCCCTTTATTAATCTGGGGTCGCCACATCGGAATGATCCGCCAACTTATCCAGCACGTTTTTACACAGCGGATGCCCTTCTAGCCATCTCTGGGAAACATCCACACACACTCTACGAACAATTTAGCCTAGCCAATCCACCTGTACCGCATGTCTTTGGACTGTGGGGGAAACCGGAGCACCCGGAGGAAACCCACGCAAACGCAGGGAGAACATGCAAACTCCACACAGAAACACCAACTGACCCAGCCGAGGCTCAAACCAACGACCTTCTTGCTATGAGGCGACAGCACTACCTACTGCGTCGCCATCTTTATCATATTAAACTTTTTTTTTATTGACTATTATGGCCTGTTTTGGACAATATGATTACAATATGATAACTTCCAGCAGGTGGCGGATACACCTGCATTAATGAGCGATTCATTGAACAATTCACTTAAATGACTCGTTCAAAATCTGCTGATTAATTATGAGCTAATTAGGCGTATTAATAACTAAATCATTGCTATTTTCATTGATACATGAAACGTATAAAGCTGTATCCATTGTAAAACTTAAGCCACTCAATAATGTCTCGTTTGTTGATCTGTTCACATTTGAGATCGTAATTATTCAGGAAAACGGCATTTTTGATTATGTAATTTTACTGAACAATATACCTTTAAAAAACCCAAATACTGCCTAAATAAATAACAAATATCGTTACAGAGCAAATATAGCACACACTCCTTCTACAAACGTAAAATAAGGAATATTTTTCAATATTTTCCTTTGTTTAACGTTACCTTTAATAATATAAAAGACATTATCTTTATCTAAGTTAATCTTAATTTTGACACCTTTAGCTCATGTTTGAAGTAAGTTGGTGCTGTTTTTGAGTCTGATAGGGATTTACCTGAACTCAATGGTGACTCCACGGCCGGGACTGATTGTTTCTCAGAAGTTGGTTGACTTTTGCCTGATTTTCTTCACTTCGGATATTTAAAAAAATAACAGAAACACAAAATGGAAACCAACAGTAGAAAAGCACAAAATGGAACCGAATATCAGAAAAATGCCTTTCTCCTCGCTCTCCTTCATTCGCGCGCCACTGCCGCCATCTGCTGGGCGGACGCGGGAAACCGCCACAACAAAATGGAGGCATTTCGCGCCTGTTTAACCTCATGATCTACAGGTAAAATATAGAAGGGATACAGCTGCGGATACTCGCCTTAATGGCATAATTTGTGACTTTGTACAACAATTACTATTTTTACAAAACTGTGAGGGTTGGGGTAGGCTTTAATAAAATACAATTAATGAGTAATTTAATTAATAATATGAATAACACTGTGTAATTATTACTGTTTTCACATTACTGGGTTAGGTTTCAGGGTAGAGTTAGACGTGAATAAAACACAAATTAATGGGTAACTTAATAAACAAAATAAAAATAATACTGGTATAACAACACTAATTTGATAGTTTAGGATACGTTTATTATTGTTTATTGTTAACTTCTGTCTGCATCTTTATCTCTTGTAGCAACCCAATCTCCACAAATGAAATGAACGGGGTGACAGTGGCTCAGTGGTTAGCACTGTTGCCTCACAGCAGAAAGGTCACTGGTTTGAGTTCCAACTGGGTCAGTTGGCATTTCTGTGTGGAGTTTGCATGTTCTCCCCGTGTTGGCGTGGGTTTCCTCCGGGAGCTCCGGTTTCCCCCACAGTCTAAACACATGCTCTATAGGGCAATTGGATGAACTAAATTGGATGTAGTGTATGAGTGTTTCCCAGTACTGGGTTGCAGCTGAAAGGGCATCCACTGTGTAAAACATGTGCTGAAATAGTTGTTAGTTCATTCCGCTGTGGCGACCCCTGATGAATAAAGGGACTAAGCCAAAGGAAAATGAATAAACTCAAAAAAACAAATAACACAGTCTCAAAAAAACAAGCTGGTTTAATATTTATAAACAAAAGACCAGTCAAGAGAGCTCACAGGAAAAAAAAACACACAAAACAAATATAAGATATCTGACTATGACCCAACTAGTGCTTGTAGACTGAGACAGATCCATCTATTCTAGATATAAAACAATAAAAAAACATGCTTCGATCTTTCCAACACTCACTCTATGTGTGGAAACCAATCAATCGGTTGCGGCGTTTAAGTCCATCTGAAATTATACAACAATTCCAGTCCATAGAGTTCATAAAAAGTCATTCATCCACTCAAACAGGGGGCGCCAATGGCCTTCAGCTTCAGTCCAGACCCTGCACCTCGTGCTGTTTGTACACCGCTGCGACCAGGTTTCCTAAAATAAAATAAAAAATAGCATTTAGCAAAATTAAAATCACAATGTAAAACTATTTTTGAAAATACTAATATAACGAATAAAACACACTGTTAAATCCTTCAGGTCAATATAAAGGCCCAAACAGCGAAGCGACAAAGCAAAAACGCATTTATTAGACATTTGCATTATTTGTGAGTAAATCAATAATGTGCTTTAAAACAAGACAGAAATAACAACGCTCTGAATTGAACAATGAAAATGACTTCTCTTGAATTTTTAAAAACTATTTAATTTTGCATTATAAGCTACTTTCATAAAAATAAAATGTTAGGCAGTGCTTAATTTGTAAATTGCGAGGTCCCAGAACAGATCGGGGTAACAAATCCGGCATGGTACCAGAGGAGGGACAGGTAAGGTGCCGGATCCAACTTGTTTCGACACAAATTAAGCCCTGACGTTAGGTGAGATTTGGGCTGCGTTCGAAACCAGCTACTACTCAGTAGGTACTGTATTTGAATTTAAACGTACTACTCGGCCGTTAGAAAAGTGTGTTCTATACAGTATGAATGTGAAAAGTATGAATGGAATTCGGACATACTACATCCGCCATTTTGGTATGGTCACGTGACCTACCTGCGTCAGTTGCGTCGCTTCACTTCCATTCATGAATTCTTTCGCGGGGCATTATGGGATAGCGCAGCGTGCATGGGATGCGCACTCAAGAATCTCGCCGAAAGTAGTAAGTCATCCGGGTACTTCCCAAAGACTGTTTTTCGAATTCTATGAATTCGGACATACTAATCGCTCGCATACTGATTTTAGCGTACTGTATAGTATGGAAGTATGCGGTTTCGGACGCAGCCTTAGTATATGAAACAAAACAAATACAAGTTATTGTTGCAGGGCATTACTGGAATGATTTGGTCCACCGCAATGGAAATTCACACTCAAAAAAAGTAAAAAAAAAATTTAGACAAAAATAAATAAAGATAAACAAAAAAGTGGCAACTGTGATACTTTACAAAGACGATATAGAAAGAACTTAAAATTTGTAACTATGATAATATTAAATATAATAAAAAGTATTAAATGAAATTGGAATTGGTGAGTGTCAAAGCTAACTAATAAACACTGAAAATTAGAATAAAAAGTCTATCTATAAATGTGTATATATATATATATATATATATATATATATATATATATATATATATATATATATATATATATATATATTTATCCAACAGTTCTGTCTGGTTCTCAAATCTTATTGGCTAATAGCCGTGCAATATTCCTGTAGTATCAGCACTTGTACAGCCTCTTCACTCTTGTGTATTACTCCGCCCACATAGAGTGACAGCAGATCAATAAACTCACTACAGCTTGACAAATATTGCAGCTGTTGGATAACATAATGTACTTTTAAGGCTTTTTTAGGTGAGCATGTAGTTGTTAAGATTGCATCTATGCAGTTTATTTATAAGGATATTATCTCTGAGATTCAGCGCATCGGCTGCCATCAGCGTCCTTTCTAACTACAGCTAATCAAATCATGATAGAATCATGATAGGAAAGGTAAGAGACACTAAGTCGATCTCTCTCTTGTGTATGTTGTAGTGCTGTATTTATACCGCAGTAATCTGCGAGTGTTTGCTTTGCTTGGGCTTTTTCTGAGTTAATTATTGTGATATCCTGATTGCAGCAGAGAAATACTGGGAAATCTCTGTAGACTGATGGCATTTCATGCTGTTTAGCCTTATAATCTTAAAATGTGAGCAAAATCAGCTGTTTGGTCATCACTTTAGACATTACACTAGAGAATCATTTAAACACTAGCTTTACAGTGACACTGGTAAACGAGCAGTGTTTTCTGCTGTTCTGATATCAGCTGCAGATCTGAATGAATGGCGGAGGAAAGTAGTTCCTCATACAAAAGGGTTTTTAGACTCTCTGTGTCCGATTTTCTTTTTTATATACACGATTATGCCGTCAAACTGTCGTATAAGCGCAATATTACACGAGTAGCAGTGTCATATGGCTGTGTATCATCACTGGTGGGACACTAAGCCATTGCACGCCTCCCACCAGTGCCGATATACAGCCATATCGCACTGCTACTCATGTGATATTGCTCATATATATATATATATATATATATATATATATATATATATATATATATATATATATATATATAAATATTTGAAATTATTAAATGGCTGGATTAATCCATATGAACAAACAAAACAAAAGCTCAAAATTAACCCAGTAAAATGTCATATTTATTTTGCGAATCTCGAAAATTGTAACATAAACAAACAAAAACATCTAACCTACAAATAAAAGCACATTTTAAAACTGTATAATAAAAAATAAGTGCAATAGCATAACTATTACCATTCTAATCTAAATTTGTACAGTAGCATTTAAACAACAGTGTTTTCCAATTACATTCTAGTCTATTCAGTGTCTAGCAGGAGCGAATGTTGTCCTGCTGCAGGGCATGATGGGAAGGACTGAGCCTGCGAGGAGACCTGAAGCATTCATCCGCACACACATGCGTTATTGAAGGCAGCACAGGGGTCAGAGCAGGAAGGACAGGAAGGCAAGCAGGAAGTAGACGCGGCCAATCACAGTAGAGCTCAAGCCGCACTAGACCCAGGGGTCAAAGGTCACAGCGGGGTCTTACCTGGCGTCCCCAGCCCCTCTACTCTGTCCCGGCTGACTTTGGGTCTGAACGGAGAGTCTTTGTCTTTACCTTTAGATCCCTTGGGTCGCCCCGCCGCCTTCTTCTTCGACTTACTGTCGCCTTTTACGCCAAGCAGCGGGTGCACCTCTGAGAAACACAAAAACAGAGACTTTTATTTTGAAAACATTCCAATCCAAGACCTATATATTATTTGGTATTTATATGTAGTAGGCAATACAATTGTTTATAGATGTTTGAAATCAAGACTTTTATTTTGAAAATGACAGAACAGAGTTGCTCAATATTTGGCATTATTAAAATATTAGTTTTTATTAATGTTCGAAATTGTTTTCAGCTGATCCAAAGCCAACGTGTTGCAAAATATTGGGATATTTAAAAATAATGGGCAATAAATATCAGAATCATAATGTTAAGTGTTGGATTAAGGCTTTTATTTTGACAGTACTTATGCTAAGCAAGCTATTTAAAATATTGGCAATAAGGTTTTTATGTTGGGTTAGTACCTGTCGAAATAGTTATCAGCTGATTTTTATGTTTGACCTCTAAAGATCAAAATTAGACTTTTAGTTTGACATCAATCAAATTTTAAATAGTTTTTTGTTTGGCTTTTCAGTGGCGGCATTATTAGTGACTTTTATTTTGACATCAAATCCAAGACCAATTTATTGCCCAGTATAAGGCATTTTTAAATGATTGGAAATATAGTTTGTGTATGATTGTTTGAAATCAAGACTTTTATTTTGAAAATGACAGAACAGAGTAGCTCGAAATTTGGTATTATTAAAATAGTTTTTTTATGTTTTAAATTGCTATCAGCTGGTTTTTATGTTTGACATCAATCAGAATTTTAAATAGTTTTTTGTTTGACTGATTAGTGTTTTGTTTGACTGATTAGTGTTTTGTTTGACTGGTTAGTATCAGACTTTTATTCTAACACCACCAAATCCAAGACCAATATATTGCCTAGAATTTGGCATTTTTAAATCATCGGCAATAAGATTTTGTTTGAAATCAAGACTTTTATTTTGAAAATGACAGAACGCAGTTGCTCGATATTTGACATTTTTAAATAATACGATTTTTTTAGCCAACGTGTTGCAAAATATTGGAACATTTTAAAATAATAGCAAATTAATATCAGAATTACAATGTTTAGTGTCTGATTGAGGATTTTATTTTGACAGCACTTAAGCACTTAAGCTATTTAAAATATCTGCAATAAGATTATTTTTGGTTGGTACCTGTCGAAATTGTTATCAGCTGATTTTTATGTTTGACCTCTATATGTCAAAATTGGACTTTTAGTTTGACATTAATCGAAAATTTAAATAGTGTTTTCTTTGGCTTAATAGTGTCACTATCAGACTTTTATTTTGACAGCACCTCTGTCAAGGCCAGGATATTGGAGATTTGTAAACATTTGTTTTAAAAATGTAGCTTTTATTGACAACTGTCGTAAATTGGACTTTTATTATGATATCAACTAAGTCAACGCTAATATATCACAAAATATAAAAAGAAAACTGGAATCAGACATTTATTTTGAGCTAGTAATTTTTTTTATTTATACAAATATATATATATATATATATATATATATATATATATATATATATATATATATATATATATATATATATATATATATATAGATAGATAGATAGATAGATAGATAGATAGATAGATAGATTATTGTCTGTCACGTTTTACAAGGTTTTAAATAATGTGATTTTCAACTTTGCTTTAATGTTGGGCTGATGACTGTCAAAATTGGACTTTTATTTTGACAGCATCTGAACCAGAGCCAATACATTGCCTGATATTTGCATTTTGTTAATATCCTGTCAATACGCTATTCTATTTTGCCGATAACTGTTTAGTTTATTGATGACTTTTATTTTGACAGCTCATGTTTGCAGCACTGACCGTCGCTTGGGACGCCCTGCAGCTCGATGGTGGTGGTGCGGATCTTCTTCTTCGGTGGTGCTCCGTCTCCTGACGGGTGTCGTTTCTTGTCACCGGGGCCGGTGTGGGCGGAGCCGTCGTCAGTGCTGGCGTTCTGAGCCGTGGCGTCAGGCGGGGGGCCAAACGGGTTCTCCTCTGGGTCCTCAACCTCCGGGGCGATCGGCAAATACAGCAGAGCTTTATAGTCCTCCAGCTCCTCGTCACTGCATGAGAAAAAAAAAAATTAACATTTTTCAAAAGCCGGCCATTTAGACGCATGCCGATTTAGTTACTGACGACTACTAACTCGATCAAACCAACAAAAACTATTTCAAAAATTAACAACAAAAAATATCAGCCATAAAAATAACAATAATACACTTTTTATTTTCGTTAACGTTAAAACTAAACATGCAGACAAACAAAATTGATAAACAAAACACATGTGAAACTAGCTAATTTTTCATATCGAACAATAAAAGAAATATATATAAACATTAAAACACATTTGGATCTATTAAAAATTATGAGGATTTTTGTAAATTGTAAATATAACTTAAATTTAATAAACTGGAAACGGTACAATATTAAAAATAATGACAAATTTAATAAATAAAACTTTATGCGTAATATTTGAATTTTTTTGCCACATCATCAGTAAAACAACATGAATGAAACAAAAACAGTCAAGAACTACAGTAACAATCTGACAAACAGATGTAATCGGGGTCAGGAATAATGATATTCAATGTGGGCGTGGCCACCGGCTGTGTGCGAGCTTATTGGTCACTGACCTGCTGCAGAATGCAGGAATGGGGTCGACTGATGTGACGTCCACCTCCTCATCCTCCGCTGCGTCCGCTCCTGACACACACACAGACACGCAGTCAGGCCATGTCCATATTTTTGTCTCCGTTTTGCCCTTCCGTCCACACTGAGATGCGTTTTTAGGAAACAAAAACGTATCTTTTTGAAAACGCTCTCCAAAGTGGATAAATTTGAAAACGCCGTTTTCGTGTCGTAGTGTAGACTGTGAAAACGGAGTCTTTCGAAAACAATGACGCGTTTTTTTGTCATGTGACTCAGTCATGTTACTAATTCGTTTACTTTAATTTCGTTGCGATTATGATTTTAGTGATGTCGTCCTTACTGTGAGGGTAAGCAGCGTCTTCAGCAGGATACTGTTCTTTAAAGCGGTCCAGTATATCGGCGTATTTGTTTTGGCACGTCTCCCAGTCTACATTTTCACTCTCATTTGCAACTTTGTATTCCATGTGTTACTCGACGAAGCAACTCCATTTAAAGTCAGTCCATTTAAAAAACTCTGTGCTTTTCCTTGACATTTTGCCGCAACGTTTCAAAGAGCCGGAAAGAAAATAAACGTCAGGCGGAAATGATGCGTGCCGAAGCGTCTTACGTTTCACGCATGCGCAGTACAGGCTGAAAGCATTTGTAGTCATTTCAGTGTGGATGACAAAGTTTTAAAAAACGAATAGAAACGACAGTGTGGACGTGAAGCGTTTTTAGAGGAATTTAGAGAAATTTATCCGGATTAGTGTAGACATGGCCTCAGTGTGTGTGTGTGTGTGTGTGTGTGTGTGTGTGTGTGTGTGTGTTTTTGTTTGAGTGTATGTGTCTTGCGACCGTGTGTGCGGGGGTTTTAGTGTGTTTATTTTTGTCTGTGTTATTTTGAGCTGTGTGAGTATATGTGGATGTGTGTGTGTTTGTATGTGCATGCATGTGTGTTTTTGTGTGTTTGTATTAGTGTGTATTATTTTGATCTGTACGAGGGTGTGTGTGTATTTGCTTGTTAGTGTGTATCTGTGTGAGTGCGTTTGTATTAGTGTGTGTGCATGTATATATATATATATATATATAAATATATATATATATATATGTGTGTGTGTGTGTGTGTGTGTGTGTGTGTGTGTGTGTGTGTGTGTGTGTTCACCCGTCTGCTCTGGTTCACTCTTGTCCTCGTCCTCGATGTCGAACTCGGACTCTCTCTCCTCGTACTCCACATTCTCGTCCAGCTCTTTAAAATCCGGTGCGAACGCACTCCAGTTCTCCTGCAGGACACACACACACACACACACTGCATGTTACACTCCGCGTTACAGTGACACGTTACACTTTACAGTCTGATTTGTTTGATTTTCTCACCACTTGGTTCTGAGCCCATATGGAGACCACGCCACTGGAGATGGAGGCGATGATGGGCCGCACCGGGTGCCACTGCAAACACACAAACATTTAAACAAACACACACACACACTCTTCAGTCATGATCATCTGCACACACTGGCTGTTAGCTGACACACACACGCATTAGTGTTAGCATTAGCCTCACCGCTACGTCCAGCAGCAGTTCTCCTCGTGTGCCGTGCAGGATCTTCACCAGGTTGCCGATGCTCTTCTCCCAGATGTAGAGCGCATGCTGACGCGCAGAACCCGCCACGATATACTCGCCGTCACCGGAGAAACAGCAGCGCTTCCACGGCGTCCTGCACGCATGCACACACACACAGGTGAATTTTGCTAAATATACTAAACTTAAACACTCCTAGTATAGCTATTTCTGACTGCCTAACACATAAGCCAACATACACATACACACATAGAAGCAAACACACACAACACAAAGAAAAACACACTTGCACAGACCAACACACACACACACACAAACACTCATTCACATGGTAAAATACACCCTAACACACACACTCACTCATACTCATACTTATATTCATACACACACACACACACACACACACACACACCTGTTGACCAGGTCCTGCAGTTTCTGCATGGGCTCAGGCTCTCCGTCTCTGCCGCAGGTCAGGATCTCTCGACCGTCGTAAACTCGAATGATTCGATCTGCTGTGTTGATGAGGAAACAACTGCGGGCACACAACACACACCATCAAATACACACCACACACCATCAAATATATATATATATATACACGTGAAGGTGGTGTGGAACTGTGGGTAATAATAATGTCTGACCTGCCCTTGCGAGCAAACTCGATGGACTTGATGGCGGTGGTGTTACTGGTTCCAGTGGTCACTCTGAAGGACGCCACCAGATCCTGAGTGTCTGTGTTCAAAACCAGAATCTGGACAGAAACACACAAGTTAACGTCAAACATACACATACACACGCACTCAAAAACACACATCAGAGAAGGGTAGTAATAGATTATATGTAATCTGGATTACCTAATTAGATTACAAACATCGAATACTTTTTAAATATTGTAAATAGTTTAGTTACTTTTATGGATCACATGATGACATACATGCACAATGGCAGTAAGTTGTTCACAATTCACTGATCCATCCTTATTTTAAGGTTTATATTTTTAGCACAAACATAATCTATATGTAATCTAAAAGTAATCTACAAAAGTAATCTAAAAGCAAACTACAAGAGCACAAGTAATCTACATGTAATCTTAATGTAATCTAAATGTAATCCACAAAAGAGCATAACAATATGCTAAATATAATCTGAAGGTAATCTACAAAAGAGCACAAAAGTAATCTAAAAGTAATCTCCAAAAGACCACAAAAGTAATCTAAAAGTAATTTACAAAAGAGCACAAAAGTAATCTAAAAGTAATCTACAAAAGAGCACAAAAGTAATCTAAAAGTAATTTACAAAAAAACACAAAAGTAATCTAAAGGTAATCTAAAAGTAATTTACAAAAGAGCACAAAAGTAATCTAAAAGTAATCTACAAAAGAGCACAAAAGTAATCTAAAAGTAATTTACAAAAGAGCACAAAAGTAATCTAAAAGTAATCTACAAAAGAGCACAATAGTAATCTAAAAGTAATTTACAAAAGAGCACAAAAGTAATCTAAAAGTAATTTACAAAAGAGCACAAAAGTAATCTAAAGGTAATCTAAAAGTAATCTACAAAAGAGCACAACAGTAATCTAAAAGTAATCTACAAAAGAGCACAAATGTAATCTAAAGGTAATTTACAAATGAGCACAAAAGTAATCTAAAGGTAATCTAAAAGTAATCTACAAAAGAGCACAAAAGTAATCTAAAAGTAATTTACAAAAGAGCACAAAAGTAATCTAAAGGTAATCTAAAAGTAATCTACAAAAGAGCACAATAGTAATCTAAAAGTAATTTACAAAAGAGCACAAAAGTAATCTAAAAGTAATTTACAAAAGAGCACAAAAGTAATCTAAAGGTAATCTAAAAGTAATCTACAAAAGAGCACAATAGTAATCTAAAAGTAATCTACAAAAGAGCACAAATGTAATCTAAATGTAATCTACAAAAGAGCACAAATGTAATCTAAAAGTAATCTACAAAAGAGCACAAATGTAATCTAAAAGTAATCTACAAAAGAGCATAAAAATAAGCTGAATACAATCTAAAAGTAATCTAAAAGCAAACCACAAGAGCACAAGTAATCTACATTTAATCTTAAAGTAATCTAAATGTAATCCACAAGAGCATAACAATAAGCTAAATATAATCTAAAGGTAATCTACAAAAGAGCACAAAAGTAATCTAAAAGTAATATAAAACAGCACACAAGTAATTTAAGAGTAATCTACAAAACAGCATTAATAACTATGCAACAACTATAAATGTGTCATCTAAGACATTATATTACTGGCTACAAAAGTTTGCCATGTACTTTGTAATCAGTAACTGTAATGTATCATAAGTAATCCACTCAGCTCTGACACAGATATAAACAGAAACACACTCTAACCTTCCCCTTGGCGTTTCCGGTGTAAATGTACTCTCCGCGTCGGTCAAACGCCGCCACTACATTCAGATCTGAGTCGTCATCCACCGGCAAAACCACGTGTTTGGAGTCGGACAGCGTGAGCAAGACGGGCGCAGACTTCATGGGACACACCAGAACCTTATTCCTAGAACACACACATATAGTTTATATCTCCGTACTATTTTAAAATTTGCTGTAAATTTCAGTTCAGTTCATTAAGTAGTTTTAGTTTCGGCTTTATTTTGTGAACACATTTCTACTTAGCTTATATATATTTAGTTTTAGTAATTGTTGCTCATCAAAGTGAACAAAACATGTCCAAAGAGCAGAGTTTAGTATTTACAGAGCTTGTGAGTGATAACAATAAAATAATAGTTAGAACAGACACTGAAGCCAAAACCACACAAACGTGAGGAATAAAAGTAAAAACGATGAACACAATCTTTTTTACACTAAAGATACCACTGTGTATGTAGTTAAACAAGTCTATTTTACAATTTATCGGCAAAAGTGTGTGTGTGTGTTTAGTGTAAAAGCACCATCTACTGGTGTTTCTCTAAACAGCCACAGAATGAGTGGTTATTCTGAAAACGATTATTGATTTTTGCAATTTTCATTTCCATTTTTTCAGTGACTGATGTTTGTTACAGTGAGTTTTAGTTCATCATGTATTGTGAATTGTCAATTTTATTTTTAGGTAACGAAAATGTGTTGACCGAAAATTAGTTTAGTCTTAAACTAAAACAACTGTCGCAATATAGTAATCTATATTTAATCTTAAAGTAATATACAAAAATAACCTAAAAGCAAACTACAAAAGAGCACAAAATTAATCTAAAAGCAAACAAAAAAGAGCACAAACGCACACAAAAGAACTCAAATGCACACATCCAAGAAGGGTAGTAATGGATTAAATGTAATCTGGATCACAATATTACAGTTTTTTTACAGTTACTTTTATGGATTACATGATCACAACTTGTTCACAATTAATAATTTCATTTAATTTTTCTAATTTTTAGCACAAATGTAATCTATTAATGTAACGTAATCTTAAAGCAATCTACAAAGATAATCTAAAAGTAGTACACAAAAAATAATAATCTAAATGTAATCTAAAAAGCAAATGACAAGAGAACAAAAAAAACAATGTATTATAAAAGTAATCTAGAAAAAAGAACTAAAGTAATCTAAGTATTTTAAAAAAACAGAAAAATTAATCTATATGTAATCTAAAAGTAATCAACAAAAAGACCACAAAAAATCTAAAAGCAATCTACAAAAGAGCCTGAGTAATCTACAAAAGTAATCTAAAAGTAAACTACAAAAGAGCACAGGAGTAATCTACAAAAGTAGTCTAAATGTAATCTACAAAAGAGCACAGAAGTAATCTAATGTAATCTAAAAGTAATCTACAAGAGAACAAAAGTAATCTTAATGTTATCTAAAAGTAATCTACAAAAGAGCACAAAAATAATCTAAAAGTAATCTACAAAAGAGCACAAAAATAATCTAAAAGTAATCTACACAAGAGCACAAAAGTAATCTAAATGTAATCTAAAAGTAATCAACAAAAGAGCACAAAAATAATCTAAAAGTAATCTACAAAAAAGCACAAAAGTAATCTAAATGTAATCTAAAAGTAATCTAGAAAAGAGCACAAAAGTAATCTAAATGTAATCTAAAAGTAATCTACAAAAGAGCACAAAAGTAATCTAAATGTAATCTAAAAGTAATCTACAAAAGACCACAAAAGTAATCTACAAAAGTAATCTAAATGTAATCTACAGAAGAGCACAAAAGTCATTAATAGACAATCGGACATTCGTTTGTGTTATTTAGCGATGTGTAAAAACAATGTGAAGTGCGCCGCGGTGGTTGACGGGTGCGAGAGAAAGTGACATCACTCACATGTCTCGGGGGTGATACTGCAGCTTGAGGATGGGGGAGGGAAAGCGGAAGCGCTGGTCACAATCTCCCGTCAGGACGTCCCACTGGGAGACGATATTATCAGTGGAGGCGCTGACCAGCTTATGACCATCCCGACTCCAGCTGCAGGAACACACACACACACACACACACACACACACACAAAAGCCCACATGTTTACATCAGAGCAAACACACACTCACATACTAATTATTTGTGTGTGTGGAACTGAGAGAGCAGATGGGGAGTGTGTATGTATTTGATGTGTACCTGAGCGAGCACACAGGGTGTATGTGTGCACTGATGATTTTGGCGATTCCTCTGGTCAGGAAGTCCCAGATGACGATGCGTCCGTCATTGCAGCCGACAGCGAGTAGTGTTCCCCAGCGGTTAAACGTACAGGTCAGAGCCATACTGATGCAGTCCAGAGTCCCATCAGCCTCCTGCATAAGCACGCACACACACGCACACACGCACGCACGCACGCACGCACGCGCACACACACACACACACACACACACACACACACACACACACACACACACACACACACACACACACACACACATATATATATGAGCACACACACCACACACAAACTAGGATTTACAAACACACTCTTCACCTGTACACTTTATATTTATTAAATTTTAAAAAATTATACAAAAATGACATACATTAAAATACATATTTAATAAATTAACTAAGACCAACAAAGCACATAAATATGCACATTTAATTATTCATAAATTTACATAGCCATAATTATATTATTCATATATAATTATATATATATATATATATAAAATCAGTGTTCCATAAGTTATTTCAAAACAGTAATTAATTACTAATTACATCATTACAATTGCAGTTATATTACTTTTTTAATGACCTTGTCTGAAAAGTAACTTAATTACTCCTCAACAAGTAATTTAATAAACATAAATCCACATGTATCTCAACACACAGACTTTAAACACGTAATTAATTATTTAATTTTCAGTCAAACCGGACCGTATATTGTCATCAAGTAATTTCTCAATACAGTTTTCTTCAGCATGAATGAATATGAAGGTCTTTTAGTTTACAAACAGAATCATTCTGCAAGATGTAAAGTATTTTTCATTGGGGTAAAGTTGCTTTTAGATTCACACATTTGTTCAGTGGCAACTTGTGTTGGCTCCCTATATTGTTTACCGTGGTACTTTGTATATTCGGTCTGAAACACATCTAAGTATGACTTTAAAACAACATTAGCACTATTTAAAGGTGCAGTGTGTAAATCTGACATCCAGTGGTTGAACTAGGTATTGCACTTCTGGATCAAAACAAACGCAAGTGCGGGTTGCCAGATTGAGGACAGAAGCGAGTGATTTAAATCATGTTCTAAATTAAAGCAGCGGCACACGATAGAAGGAATATTCTCCATATGAGCAACATCTCAAATTGATATATTAGAAACAGCTTCTATTTCAGCTGAACAACAGCTCGGGTACAGCTCATGTGCTTTATTCAGTGTTAAACGCTGATAATGTGAGTCTGACATGACATTTATTACCATAAATCTGAAAGCAGCAGCAGATAGTTCAGCTCAGATCTGGAGAATAAGATAAAGCGTCTGAAACTCAACTTCAGAACTGAGACTCAGTGCAAACCAACACATATCAGTGATTCAGCATCTACATTTAATCATGTTCAAGAGCTTTAAATTGTGTTCATTAGATTATAAAGTTTATTATTGTGCTGGAGTGCAGTGAGTGCTCTATTCTGTGCTGCTGAATGCCTTTGTTTACATTTCTGTCCTGTTTCTTCTGCTGCAAACAGCCCAAACTGCTCATCACTGCGTATCTCGTCATGTAGTGTGTTGTTAGGACACGGGGTTACAATGTAACCTGCTCACCTAATGTTTACACTCCTAATATTTATAGTATCTGCTAATTAATAATCTCATGTGGAACTCTGAATCTGCGTCTCATTTCAGAGTCTGCTACTGTCCACCAGAGGGCGCATTTCAGTCACATGCTCTGAGAGCCTTCCTGACTGAATGAAATACACTGTTTTCCACCATCTGGCAACCCGGGGTGCTAAAATATAATTGGCTAAACTGGCATTGGGCGGGTTAAATGACCAAAACAAAGACAGGCGCTCCAGCACGGAAAACACATGTTCACAGCAGGATATCTGACTTCAGCATTGTTTCTCAGATAAACAGGAATGCTGTTTGAGCATGTTTCTGAAATATCTGCACACATATGATGCTGTTTTTACACTTTAGAAAGTTCAAACACTGACACACAGCACCTTTAACTGACTGTGAACAATGTTGTATTTTGATAGCCGCTGGTGTAACCCCGCCAATCCTACACCACCCAAACTGCTTCGAGCTGGTATCGAACTGACGACCTTCCGCATGGGAGTCGGTCGCTCTACCAAGGAGGCTAAAGACCATGGCCTTTAGCGTCTGTTGCTAGAGCACCTTTAGAGGTCAGAGGAGGGAGGTTTACCTGCACAGCACACACTAGCTGGCCTCCGTTACACTGGCTGCATCATTTCAATATTGAGAACTTGCATGCATCACTTTTCTGAAATTATAGTATTAAGGAGAATTTCAGAATGTGTGAATATTAACAACATCTTTACCTCAATGTATTATTCTCTGCTGTTTTTTTTTCAATGTACCTACCAGGATCTACAATATTGAAGCCAAATATGTTAAAAGTGTACTTAAAACACCTAAAAATGAAAAGTTGCCCAAAGCAATTAAATAACAGCACCTTATTGCCTACAACACTGCATATAATAACAAGACATGGTATATAATAAATGCACAACAGTATTCATAACATGTTCACTCAGACTTAATACTAATTGCACATGTACTGAATGCATTTATAATGAGTGTTTACAGTACCTCTGGATAATTCTGCCCGAACGACTCTGTAAGACAGATAAAATGCAGATTTAATACCTTACAGCGTTATGGTACAGCATTATTAATGTATATTAATATACACAGACATCATTTATGATTATGATTATTTACGAATCAGACAGTGCACATCAGATGGGATCTAAATATCATATAGATATAATAAATAGTGGTTAATGTTTAATATAGCTATTACAGCTGCAGTTAGACATTGTTATTGTTCGGTAAAGTTTGTGCTGATGCTAAACGCAGCGCTAGCAGGTGTTAGCACGCAGCTAGCAGAATCATAACAGCGGAGCTCACCGAGCAACTCCAGATTCATCCTTGCGGCTCCACGAACACAGAAAACCGCCGAAATAAACAAATGTAAAGCCGAAAATATGCGAAGATTCAGAATATCCAAACACTCCCGTAAAACACCGCTGCGCGACTGGCGCTGAGTTGCGATAAAGGACCCCAAAACAAAGCGCCCGGAGCGCGCCTGAGCGAAAAAAAGCAGACTGAGCGCATCATTCACACACAAACCAGTCCAACCAAATTCACTAATATAAGAAACCTAATTGTATGGTTTTGTTGACTGAATGTGCTTATATATTATCTGTCTCAGAGACCCTTTAAACAGGAAAGACTTTCGCACTTTAAAGATGTATAATGTTTATAATGTTAAATGTGTGTGCAGTTTGTGTGTTTATATTTGTGTCAGTCCTGGCATTCGGTAATATTTCAGCTTGAGCAAACTCATTTTTAAGTGTATTGATTGTATTTTTTAAATAGCCTACATAATTAGGCGCAATATAAACTTTCAAAACATCATTTCCCACCTCAGGCATTAAAGCCTACATACTATTTTCTGTTTTATTCTTATTAGGACACCCAGTATTCTCAACCCTGTAACGGACAAAACTGAGTTGGTAATAATAGTATTTTAAAAAGCTTTTGCTATAAAACCAACATTTTCCTATTGCACAGAGCCCTAAGCTAACCTGACCAGCTAAGACCAGGCTGGAAATGGTTGGAAACCTGCCTGGAAATGGCCAAAACCCCTCTAAAACCACCCTGGTCGACCAGCTAAAACCAGCCAACCAGCCTAGGCTGGTTTAAGCTGTTTTTTTCAGTAGGGGGAGGCCATGTAGTAAGTGCTGTGCAGGTAAACCTCACTCCTCTGACCTCCATAGGTGCTCTAGCGACAGACTCTAGAGGCCATGGTCTTTAGCCTCCTTGGTAGAGCAACCGACTCCCATGTGAAAGGTCGCTGGCTCAATACCAGCCTGGAGCAGGTTGGGTGGTGTAGGACCGGCTGGGGTTGCATTGGTGCCGTGACCCGGATAGGAGTGAGGTTTAGGGGGTGAGTGTAACGGAGGCCAGCTAGTGTGTGCTGTGCAGGTAAACCTCACTCCTCTGACCTCTAAAGGTGCTCTAGCGACAGACTCTAGAGGCCATGGTCTTTAGCCTCCTTGTAGCAACCGACTCTCATCCGGACGGTTGCCGATTCATTACCAGCTTTAAGCGGGTTGGGTGGTGTAGGACCGGCGGGGTTACACTCATATGTATCTCAAATCAACTTAATAGCTAAAATATAACATTTATTTAGATTTATTTGTGATTTAAGTTACAATTATACAATTTATGCATTCTGTGGTCTCTTCATTTTTCTAAAAAAGGTTTAAATTTAGATGTCTTACCCAAACCACATATGTACAATGTTAGGCATTAACATGGTGGTTGGTACTGAGCAAGAATTTGTTCTATGTTTAGCTGTTTTCTTTATTTTATTTTCCCAAAAATATTAATTTCACAGGGTTGAGAATACAGAAACAGGGTTAAAGACCGTAACAGGGTTGAGGGGACGCTTTAATTTCAATTTTAGCTTGTTTTAATTAATTTGAAATTACATCTAAAACTAAACCAAAACACTTATTTATTTTAGTAAAACATTTAGCAAAGTAATCCCAATGAGATGAAATGAAACTTCATTAAACCAAACTACAGTCAGAATTCAACAAAATGCTGCAGGTAACTGGACCGTTAGTTACCTTTAAAATGCTGATAAAGACCTGTGTTATCAAATATAATGCTGAACAGAACCTACAGTGGACAGGAGCAACAGGTAAATCATGTCTAAAAGATTATTTCCTGAAACATTAATAAAAACTGCATCAGAAAGTTCTTCTTAATAAAATTGTTAATGAAAATTCTTAATAATAATAATAAATAAATAAATAAAATCATATAGCCAGTTGAGCTGATGAGTATTTCAGAAACTGGGATTTTCATGCACAACCATCTCTAGGGTTTACAGAGAATGCTCCAACAAAGAGGAAATATCCAGTGAGCGGCAGTTCTGTGGGCGCAAACGCCTTGTTCAGGTCAGAGAAAAAATGGCCAGACTGGCTCCAGCTGATAGAAAGGCAACAGTAACTCAAATAAGCACTCGCTACAACCGAGCTCTGCAGAAGAGCATCTCTGAACACACAAGTTGAGTTTTTAAAACAAAATGGCCTCTGCTCCTCGTGTGGTTTAAAAGAGAAGGCCCACATGGCAGCAATTATACAAGAAAGTGTTATATTGTTTGGAAATATAATATCATATTCCATCTTAGTTTTACGTAACGGGGTTGAATTGTTAAGCTTGACCGTGCCCTTTCTAACTATAACAAAAAATATTAAAATATGTAAATAGATTAAAATATACCTTGCCTTCTTTTACACCATGCTGTTAAAGAGAGCTGAATGATGTCACTTTCTGTCTGTGATGTCATATAAGAGCGGAGTCTAATTTGCTTTGATGGAGAGTTGCTGGCGTGACAGGGTTGAGTTTATATCGAGGGACATAACTGTAGCCTGTTTTTTTTTAATCTTATTTTTAATTTTTTTTTATTCATCACCACAAAAAAACCCAAATGAATAGTTGTAATACTGAAAAAAATAATTTTAGACACTGTATGCAATTTATAAATTTTTTTTCTACATGCAGTTTCGAAGAAGTGCGTCTGGAATATGACAAATAGCTTGGTTTGTGACATAAATGTTATATTTTTTAATGCTATAACTGATTTTAATGTAATTTTTCTTTTATTCATTACAAAGTAAATCGATGAAAAATGCTTTTAAAATGTAATTTTAGTCAACAACCACTTTAAAAGATATGCGGGACTGAAATATTACCGAATGCCAGGAATGACCCATTACCCCCTGGCACCTTTTTCCACTGTAAAATGCTAGATGCTATTGTTCTTCAAATAAAATAAAACTGTCATATCAGCATGAATCGAAGTGTTTTAGATCTTTAAACCCAGAAGCACTGCGCTTTAATCAAATTCTGACCTCAGTCATTTTAACTCACAATCGCTGTCATTAAAATAGCTGGCCAATGCTTTAAATTATACCTCCTACATTTGAACTCTTATAAAGTTTTTAAAAGACTTTTACATTTGAACGTTTTGAAATGGATTTTAGTTTTAACATCCAACTGGGACACAATTCACAAATGTTTAATGATACAAACTTTGCATTTAAATTATGGGCTTTACAAAACGTGTCTTCTAATTATTTACTTCGCATCATCACATGAAAAAAAAAATTATGCTAAACTTTTTAAAAACTTTTTATACTAAATAACGGAGCAAACAAGTATTTTTTTACGATTAAATTAATATGAAAACTGAGTTTTTCAGTTCTAGCGGCACTACATGCAACACTCGCACAGTTTCCTTATGGCCAACAGTCTATTCCTGTGTTCAACCGAAACCGCGCTCTCAGATCCAAAATGGCGTCTACAGAATGGCGCCCGTGAGCATCCGGGTACCTGATAACTCGACCTATCATCGAGCGGATGAGGAAACGGGGCGGGCTAGGGCGTCCTCAGAAAATTGGCTATTGCAGCATAATGAGAAGACTTAATTCACATGTAAACTATAGGATCGCATCCTAAAATCCTATCGGAGAGTATTCAGTGTTCTAAAGTCCTCAAAGCTACCCGCAAAGCTCTTTTCATCCACGCCGCATAAACGTGAGAGCGACACAGTGACGTTTCCTCCGTGTCGACCAATGAGTGGCCTTCTAATGTGGGACACGAGCACTGTGACCTATCGAGAGCGCCATCAGACTGAATAGATGTACAGTTATAGATGTAGATGTGACGATTTAAACGCGCGGAGTTAATTTAACATCTTGTGATCTTTTCCATCTTGTTGGATTTTAAACATAGATATTCTTAGACTTCCAGTTGTGTGTTTGCATTTATAAGCCTTAAACTTAAAGATTTTTGAATATATAGAGAGATCTAGACTGTTATAGTCTATGCGGTTTGGTTCTGGCGCATGCGCAGTGCTCTTACTCGTTATGAAACATGCTGTTTTGGCCCGGTTTTGTGTATCTGGACTTTATTGGACTGAGGTGAACTGTGCTGCGCAGGTTCTTCAGAAACTCTGACATGATTTCATCTCTGGGACTCAGATAAAATCATTTCTCTGCATTATTGACAGCTTGGGTGAGTGCAGATTTCTCAAACTTATGTTATTTGATGCGTTATGACGTATAAACTGGAGATAAAGATTATGTAAATAGCGAACTCATGATCCATGTATTTAAAAAGTGCGCAGTTTTGTTTATATCTGAAATATGATCAAACTTTTGCTCTTTTGGTTGTGTTTATGTGGTATTTTGTGACGTAAGTGAGACTTTCTGGAATGACCCAGTTCTAGGACTGAGGGTCAGGTTATTAAACGTTATAAAACGACCTAAACAACTGTAATTCAGTGATGATAATGCGCGTTATGGATATTAAATTTATTTACCAGTATTATTCAAATAAAAAATAAACTCTTTAAAGAGTCGAGCTGCTTTATGTATGTCATGGCATTTTGTTACATAAAAATTAAGTTGAGGTGAAAAACGTATTTTATTTTTTTATTCATTTAGTTTTTTTATATTTTAACGCAAAACAACGCAATATAAATATATAATAATACAATAAATAACAATAGAATAAATTACAAAAATGTAAAATTTGTAATTTCATACAAAGCATGGTTAACTATATACAAAGTAAACCTAAAGCAAAAACTTAGAAAATTCATGATCATTAATTATTATTGATAATTTTTAAACACTTTATAATGTCAGTATTGTTGTTTGATAAACATTATTATAATTAATTGATATAGCTGTAGAATAATATAATATAACCTGATATCAACACATTAAATTACAAATAGTAATTTGTCATTTAAACTGGAAGGGCATCCGCTGCGCAAAACATATGCTGGATAAGTTGGCGGTACATTCCGCTGTGGCAGTCCCTGATTAATAAAGGGAATACGCTGAAAAGAAATGAATGAATGAATTTGTATTTACTGTGTTCAAATTTAATTTAAACTGTTTTTAATTAATAAAGTTTTACTAAATTTACACAATCTAAAAAATGTCCGTCATGTGCTAATTACACATTTTAGCAACGTCCAAAACGTTCTATGAAGCATATTAATAAGATACTAATTTATGTTAAACATGTTTAGCAAAAATTAAAAATGCTTGAAACATGTTAGCAACTTTTTATTTGATACTAGAACGGTGTAAAATCTTAGCCAAGTTTAAGTCATGCTACTGACGTGTTAAACTTTGGAACTATGTACTAGCAGCCTGGTAAATATAGTAAACCGAGTAAAACTTGCTGGCCATATGTAAAATGAGTAGCTGATGTGTTGACCCAAACATGTTGACCCATGTTAGAAATTGGAAATGAGTTAACAACATGCTAGTTTAAGCTAGCAACATGTAACTCATAGTTAGTGGCTGCATCCGAAACGTATTTGAATGTAAACGTACTACTCGGCCGTTGAAAAAGTACGTTTTATACAGTATGAATGTGAAAAGTATGAATGTAATTCGGATGTACTACGTCCGCCATTTTGTCATGGTCACGTGACCTACCTGCGTCAATTGCGTCGCTTTACTCCCATTCATGAATTCGCTCGCAGGGCATCATGGGATAGCGCAGCAGGCATGGGATGCACACTCCAGAATCTCGCCGGAAGTAGTAAGTCATCCGGGTACTTCTGACATACTGATTTTCAAATTCTATGAATTCAGACATACTACTCGGCTCGCATGCTGATTTTAGCGTACTATATAGTATGGAAGTATGCGGTTTCGGACGTAGCTAATGTCTTAGAATGTTAGGCAAATTTTAATGCTAAAAATGTGTTATAAACATGGTAGCAACGTGCTAATCAAGCTAGCATAGTGGTACAAAATGCTATAAATTCTTTTTCTTTTTGAAATAACGTTAAGACATGTTTGCGAAGTCCTAAAATGCTCAATACATGCTGCCAATTTAACATGTTAAGCATGTTAAGAACACGCTAGCAGACTGCTAAATATAGTTGGAGTAATCATAGTAAAACATGTTGACTCATATTAGCTATATGTTAAATGTTCGAAATGAGTTAGCAACAGGTTAGCAAGGGGTTGCCAATTAACAATATGTAACATAGTCAATGTCTGAGAATTTTAGGTAGATGGTAACAATGTTTAAAAATGTGTAAAAAACATGTTGAACAACATGCTAATCGGGTTAGCACAGTGTTAAAAATGTCAGAAACATGCTATCGATGTTCAAATTATTGTAGCATGTTAGCAAAATACTAAGTCATGTTGACATAGAGTTAAAAGATGTTCGCCAAATCTTAAAAATGCACAAAACATGTTTGCAACGTGATATTTCATGCTAGCATAGTGCTAAAATGTTAGCAATGTTCAAACTATTGTGTTCACATGTTTAATATGTACTGCTAAATATAGTAAGAACATTTTAAGCCATATGTTTAAGATTAGAAATGGGTTAGCAACATGCTAATTCAAGCTAGCAACACAAGACCCATGGTTAATGTCTTAGAATGTTAGATGTTATATAAACATGTTAGCAACATGCTAATCAGGCTAGCACAGTGCATGTCAGAAATATGTTATCAACATGCTAAAAATTCTAGAAGCATGTTAGCTAATACAAATACGAGATGTTGACATAATGGTAAAACATGTTCTCCAAGTCCTAAAAATGATCAAACCATGCTAGCATCTTGCTAATTCATGTTAGCGTAGTGTTAAAATGTTAGCCATGTTAAAACATTTTGTTTACATGTTACATATAAACTTCTTAATAAAGTAATAACATTAAACGCTAGAAATTAGTTAGCAACATGCTAATTCAAGCATACAATATGTGGCCCATGGCTAAAATCTTAACATGTTAGCCAAATGTTAATTCTCGTTAGCAATTTGTGTTATAAACATGTCAGCAACAGGCTAATCAATGCTAACATGCTGATAAAACACGGCAGTTTTGTGTTATTAGTGTAGTACTGTGGTTATCAACACGTAATTAACACAATGATATTAAGTGTATGTTGGAATGATTGTGTGTTGTGTTGTTCAGCTGTGGGTGATGTCGGTGAACTCGGTGCACTGGTTCCGGAAGGGTCTGCGTCTGCATGATAACCCTGCGCTGCTGGAGGCTCTGAATGGGGCCGACACACTGCGCTGCGTTTACTTTCTGGACCCCTGGTTCGCTGGGGCCTCCAACCTGGGCGTCAACCGCTGGAGGTGAGTAAAACACACACACACACACACACACACACACACACACACACACACACACACTCAGAACACACTTTAGGTGATATATGATGATTTGTCGCTCGTATATATAGTTAAGAATAAAATATAGAAAATGCAAAACATTAAATAAATAAAACATAACAATATATTCAAATACTTTATTAAATATATATCAGTAATATCACAAAATCTCATTTAAAAACATTGAAGTATAAAACGTTTATAAATTGTAAAAACAAAAATATTAATACTATTAATTAAAATAGCCTTTAGGTATTATTATTATTATTATTATTATTATTATTATTATTTAATTGTTATTGTTGTTGTTGTTATTATTATTATTAATATTGACAATAAGTTTATTACTTTAATAATAAAGATTAGTAAATTTGATTTATTTAAAATGTTATATTCAATTATTCAGAATATTTAAAAAAATAATATTTTAATTATAAATATATAAAATAATAAAAATAATATTACATCTAAAGCATAATAAACCACTGAGATATTGTATTAATAATATGTTAAATTGAATTTTTAAATATTAAAGGCTGTTTTAATACACTGCTAAAATATTAGATTTATTAATTATTTATCGTTAATAAGCCTGTGAATGTAACATTAACAAATGATAAAATATTCAAATAATATATCTTCCATTGTCAGACTGCACTTTTATCTTGTTTTTATTATTTATTTGTGTTTGTTTGTGCAAGTGCGCCTCCTGGAGGCTCTGTAAAGAACGACACCCAAACTCCTGTTAAAAATGTGTTTGATATTACTGAGATTTAATCATTTATAATGAGCAGAGCAGCTTTTCAGAGTGTTCATTTTGATTGTGAGTTAGTCCTGTGGGCTCATGCTCAGGTTTAGTGAATGTTATTTTGATGATTTACCAGGGTAAAGCAAGTGTTTTTGATGATTTACTCTGGTAAAGTGAGTGTTTAGTGAGTGTTTTTGATGATTTACTCTGGTAAAGTGAGTGTTTAGTGAGTGTTTTTGAGGTTTTACTGTGGTAAAGCGAGTGTTTTCGATGATTTACTGTGGTAAATTGAGTGTTTTTGATGATTTACTGTGGTAAAGCGGGTGTTTTTGATGATTTACTGTGGTAAAGTGACTGTTTAGTGTTTGTTTTTAATTATTTAATGTGGTAAAGTGAGTGTTTATGGCGATTTACTGTGGTAAAATGAGTGTTTATGGTGATTTACTGTGGTAAAGTGAGTGTTTAGTGAGTGTTTTTGATGATTTACTGTGATAAAGAGAGTGTTTATGGTGATTTACTGTGATAAAGTGAGTGTTTTTGAGGTTTTACTGTGGTAAAGTGAGTGTTTTCTGTTATTTACTGTGGTAAAGTGAGTGTTTAGTGAGTGTTTTCTGTTATTTACTGTGGTAAAGTGAGTGTTTAGTGAGTGTTTTTGATGATTTACTGTGATAAAGAGAGTGTTTTTGAGGTTTTACTGTGGTAAAGTGAGTGTTTTTGATGGTTTACTGTGGTAAAGTGAGTGTTTAGTGAGTGTTTTCTGTTATTTACTGTGGTAAAGGGAGTGTTTATGGTGATTTACTGTGATAAAGTGAGTGTTTTTGAGGTTTTACTGTGGTAAAGTGAGTGTTTTCTGTTATTTACTGTGGTAAAGTGAGTGTTTTTGATGGTTTACTGTGGTAAAGTGAGTGTTTAGTGAGTGTTTTCTGTTATTTACTGTGGTAAAGGGAGTGTTTAGTGAATGTTTTTAAGGATTTACTGTGGTAAAGTGAGTGTTTAGTGAGTGTTTTTGTTATTTACTGTGGTAAAGTGAGTGTTTTTGATGGTTTACTGTGGTAAAGTGAGTGTTTAGTGAGTGTTTTCTGTTATTTACTGTGGTAAAGGGAGTGTTTATGGTGATTTACTGTGATAAAGTGAGTGTTTTTGAGGTTTTACTGTGGTAAAGTGAGTGTTTTCTGTTATTTACTGTGGTAAAGTGAGTGTTTTTGATAGTTTACTGTGGTAAAGTGAGTGTTTAGTGAGTGTTTTCTGTTATTTACTGTGGTAAAGTGAGTGTTTTTGATGGTTTACTGTGGTAAAGGGAGTGTTTAGTGAATGTTTTTAAGGATTTACTGTGGTAAAGTGAGTGTTTAGTGAGTGGTTTTTGTTATTTACTGTGGTAAAGTGAGTGTTTAGTGAATGTTTTTAAGGATTTACTGTGGTAAAGTGAGTGTTTAGTGAGTGTTTTCTGTTATTTACTGTGGTAAAGTGAGTGTTTTTGATGGTTTACTGTGGTAAAGTGAGTGTTTAGTGAGTGTTTTCTGTTATTTACTGTGGTAAAGGGAGTGTTTAGTGAATGTTTTTAAGGATTTACTGTGGTAAAGTGAGTGTTTAGTGAGTGTTTTTTGTTATTTACTGTGGTAAAGTGAGTGTTTAGTGAATTTTTTTAAGGATTTACTGTGGTAAAGTGAGTGTTTAGTGAGTGTTTTCTGTTATTTACTGTGGTAAAGTGAGTGTTTTTGATGGTTTACTGTGGTAAAGTGAGTGTTTAGTGAGTGTTTTCTGTTATTTACTGTGGTAAAGGGAGTGTTTAGTGAATGTTTTTAAGGATTTACTGTGGTAAAGGGGGTGTTTTTGATGGTTTACTGTGGTAAAGTGAGTGTTTAGTGAGTGTTTTCTGTTATTTACTGTGGTAAAGTGAGTGTTTTTGATGGTTTACTGTGGTAAAGTGAGTGTTTTTGATGGTTTACTGTGGTAAAGTGAGTGTTTAGTGAGTGTTTTTGAGGATTTACTGTGGTAAAGTGAATGTTTTCTGTGATATACTGTGGTGAATGTTTATTAAGTGTTATTTTGATGATTTACTGTGGTAAATTAAGTGTTTACGTCACACACACAGATTTGACGTTCATAACTGGTTTCCACGGCAATGACCCACTTTTCCTGCAGCGCCGTCACGAGCACAGTGATATTTACAGCACACGCCTGTCTGAGAGAGAGAGAGAGAGAGAGAGAGAGAGAGAGAGAGTGTGTGTGTGTGTGTAGAGAGAGAGAGAGAGAGAGAGATCTGAATGAAAGAGAGAGAGGAATGAATGAATGAATGAATGAAAAAGAGAAAGCAGATTCTGTGTGAGCCTACTGATAACTGATAGCCAATATATTAGACCATAAATATGAATATTCATTTTTCAAAAGTTTCTGCATGATCACAAAAACAAAAGACAAACACAAGTGAACAACTCATTTTATTCTGAAACCTTAAATGAGACCTATTCCGCCCCTTTTTAAAGATGTAAACTGTCTCTGCTGTCTCTAGAGTGTGTGTGTGTGTGTGTGTGTGTGTGTGTGTGTGTGAGCTTGAGCTGATAATAACACACAGATATTGTTCTCCAGCTGTCTGAAACTGACCCTTTTTTATCCTAATTGTGGCGTTTGGTGACTGTCGCTTTAAATGCAAATGAGATCATATTCTTTTTCAGAAGAGGGCGGAGCTACAGATGCCTGCGTGTCAGCGTAGCGACAGGTGTAAATCATCAGTGTGTGTGTTGTGAGTGCTGGTCAGGTGCGCTTCAGTGTGAGTGTGTGTTGATGCTTCTGTCAGTCTATGTGGCTCCTGTCTCTGTTCATCTAAAACTCCACATCTATAATCATCTTAGTCTATGCTGACATCATCTTCAGCAGCTCAAACACTCTAATGGCTAATGGACAGACGGCTGCTTCTCACTCAGGGCTGCTGGACATGCTAATGAGATGGAGAGATGGGCACTAGTGGGCGGGGCTTTCCCACGCTAATGACAGGTATAAAGGGAGAATGCCAATCAAAGAGTTCCTTCATCAAGTCTGATTATAATAAACACACTACTTCATGTTGAGCATTAGAGGCTGGAGATATTCACACACTGCTGACACACTACTGGGGTTAAACCGCACATAAAAGTCAGCTCTGCATTATAGGTGCCCTTTAACTTGGCTGAGAGACACAGACGAGTGTGTGTGCAGTGATTTGTTCAGCGTGTGTGTGTGTGTGAAGCACAGCGGTCAGCCGTCTGAGCCGTGTGTGTTGTGATTAAATGATGTTAGTAGGTCAGCTGAGTAAACTTATCTACAGTAGACCGTCTGATCTGACCATCTGTCTCGCACGTTTCCATCCGAAGATGTCAATTAGCTTTATGCGCAAAACTGCGATATTGTATAAAACGTTAGGGAATATTCCCAGTACTGGGTTGCAGCTGGAGGGGCATCGGCTGTGTAAAAAACATGCTAGATAAGTTGGCGGTTCAATCCGCTGTGGAAACCCCAGATTAATAAAGGGACTAAGCTGAAAATGAATGAATGAATGACGTTAGCGAATAAAGCAGCACTTCCATCCAGTCACACGCGAATAGACATCCTGCGGCACGATACGCGTGAATGACGCCATCGATCACGTCATTTGCACCGCCTCATTCACGCATATCGTGCCGCAGAATGTCTATTCGCGCGTTTGCATTGTTGGTTGTTGGTGTCCCGGGGGAACTCCTCCTGTCTACACCGACAACAGTTCATCAAACTGGGCTCGGCTCCGTCAGAAGGGCCGCTGAGAGCCTCCATCATCCAGTGTCCGGAGGAGTTTATGAGCTCACAGAGCTGGCTGCACCTCTGAAAGGCTCTAGTGGACTCAGACACGGCTCCAAACGTATCAATACTGTTTTTCAGCCTTCCTAAAGCACATAAACACTGTCATTTTCCCCGTCCAAATCCGCGTCTGTTCTGAAGTGAATTTGACGCGCAAACAAAGCGAGTTAACTCAAATGTTCACCCGGCTATTTACGCGCGAATAGCAGGATTTATAAGCGCGTTCCGCGTCTGATGTGAACACAGCATCAGACACACATTTATATATATGTATATATACATCTGAGAGGAAGCTAAACCACATAACTCGCACTGACTTTACTCTCTAGAGCTGGTTACAGCACAGCTTATGTGATCTTTTCCTGTTTTTCTTGTGTGTGTCTCAGGTTTCTCCTTCAGAGTTTGGAGGATCTGGACGCTAGTCTTCGTAAACTAAACTCATGCCTGTTCGTGATTCGCGGTCAGCCGGCTGACATCTTCCCACGACTCTTCAAGGTCAGACTTATGTGACGTTTATGACCTCTGATAATGCAGTGATTGATTTGCTGAGTGTGTCGCTCACTTTGCTGAAAACAAAACAAAAAGTGATGTTTGAGTCAGTGATTCAGAGATCAGTTCATAAAGACTTCGTATGAGTCAGTCATTTTGAATGAATCTCTAATATATAAATAAACGAATTGTGTATATTTATATACATGTGTATATGTTAGATTTCATTTAAAAAAAACTTCTGAATTGAGTCAAATGAGTCGACTCAGTACAAATGAATCATTGATCTACATTGATTCAGTATTAATGTTGTGACTTAACTCGCTGAATCAAAGGAGAAGAAAAGAGTCAACTCACAGATTTAAAAGAGTCAGTTGACTAAATGAAGTGAGTCACTTACTGAATCAAATTTGCTTTTACTAATTTTAATGTTTTTGTCTTTTTTGGCTTGTATATTATATATATATATATATATATATATATATATATATATATATATATATATATATATATATATATATATATATATATATATATATGTTTTTTTTTTTTTTTTGATACAGCTTAGACTTTAAAAGCATTTTAAATTTTAACACAGTTTTATTTCAACTGTTTACAGGGAAATAATTATTGTGCTAAAATGTTGTTATTCCGGGTTGATCCAAAGGAGTTGACTCCTTTTTGAGTGGAAACAAATTAATCAGTGAGTTAGTATTATGAGTTGACTCACTGAATCAGTTGTGACTCAACCTGCTGAATCAAATTCATTGATTTATTATTTATAAAGACTCACTGAATTCAAAGAGTCAGTCGACTGAATCAAGTGAATCGACTGACTGAATCAAATTTTGTTTTACTTATTGTGTTGTTATTGCCATTTGAATTTTTTGTCTAAATAGTTTTAATATAATTGTTTTGACTACAACCATGAAAGAATTGTCATCGATTCCTATGAGATTTATGATCTCTTTATGACAGTGAAATAATTCCTGTATTACTGTAAATAAAATGTTAGTTATTCGGAATTGAATCAAATAAGTTGACTCCTTTTTGAGTGGAAACAAATGAATTCTTGATTTGGTATTATGAATTGACTCATTGAATCAGTTGTGACTCAAATTTCTGAATCAAATTAATTGATTTATTAATTCTAAACAGTCATTGAATTTAAAGAGTCGGTTCACTGAATTAAGTGAATTGACTAACTGAATCAAATTTAGTTTTTTGCCTCTTGTATTTTTTTTGGTCTAAATATTTTTAATATATTTATTTTGACTGCAATCATAAAATAATTTTCATCAATTCCTATGAGATTAATGGTCTCTTATGACACAGCAATTGTTTAAATTTAAACACAGCTACAATAAAAGTGTTAAAATGTTAGTAATTCTGCACTGAATCAAATGAGTTGCCTAGGTTTTAAAAGTATACAAATGAATCATTATGAGCAGACACACTGAATCAATTGTGACTCAAATCACTGAATCAAATAAGTTGATTTGTTGATTTGCAAGAATCAACTCACGGAGTCAATTTCCTTACCGAAGTGAATCAACTAACTGAATCGAATATTATTGTTTCTGTCATTTTTAAATGTCTTGTCTTTATAGTTTATATATAGATATTTCAATACAAATTTGTCATTTCTTAAAGTTTAATTTTGTAGTGGATACATATGAATCATTGATACATGGTTATGACTTGACCAACTGAATCAGTTGTGACTCAAATTACTGAATCAAATAAGTTGATTTATTGATCTGAAAGAGTCAACTCGCATAACTAAAAGAGTCAATTAACTGAATCGAATGTTAATGTTAGGTTTTCGTCTATAGTTTTTAAATTGATATTTCAATTATCATTACTTAAAGTTGAACTGAAATAGAATAAAGAACAAACACAACACAGTGACTGAAAGCAGAAGCTATAAAATAATCTGTTGTGTCAGGAATGGAAGGTTTCTCGATTGACATTCGAGTTCGACTCGGAGCCGTTCGGGAAGGAGCGAGATGCGGCGATAAAGAAACTAGCGTGTGAAGCAGGAGTGGAGGTGATCGTGAAGATCTCGCACACACTCTACGATCTCGACAGGTCAGAACACCAGAATTGAATCATACATTTGACTCATTTGAGCACTGAATCGTTTGAGTCTGATTCATGTGATTCATCTTCACTCAGGATCATCGAGCTGAACGGCGGTCAATCTCCGCTAACGTACAAACGCTTCCAGACACTAGTGAGCAGCATGGAGCCGCCCGACCCGCCCCTCTCCTCGCCAGACAGAGGCATGATGGGAAAATGTGTGACGCCCATCAGCGAAAACCACCGTGACAAATACGGCGTCCCCCTGCTGGAGGAACTAGGTAATACATTTATACATTTATTTACAGCTGATGTTTACTTTTATGCTAATAGCGAAGAGTTATAATTAACGTTTCTAACCACAGATCAGACGGCATAGCTATAATCTGTTTTCTATAATATAACACACATAGTTTAAATGCAAATATAAATCTGAAATGTAAAAATTTTTTGTTTTTGAGAGTGAGATAAATAATTATTAGAAATAAAATGTCTGATGCCTATGTACAACAAATACAGTGTCCCCCTGCTGGAGTAGCTCGGTAACACATTTACTCTTTTTTTTTTTTACTCTTAATTTATTTAAATATAATGTCAAAGATGATGTCTAGATTTTAGGCTAATAACGAAGGGTTATAATATACGTTTATAACCACAGATCAGACGGCGTAGCTATAATCTGTTTATATAGTAGTATACAATTTAATAACATGTTCAAAATTACATTGTGATTATAATCTCTCTTTTTTTTTAAATCGTGTCGTCTTGATACAATTTAAACCACGAATATGAATTCAAAATGTAATTTATTTTAGTTTTTGGTTTTGAGAGTGAGATAAATATTTATTTCAAATAAAATGTGTGACATCTGTTTGCAAAAACCACTGCCACAAATACGGCGTCCCTCAGCTAGAGAAGCTCTGTAAAACGTCTACTCTATTTTATTAATTTGTTTGATTATGTTACAGATAATGTCTAAACTTTAGACTAATACCGAAGTGTTATAATTTACGTTTTTAACCACAGATCAGATGACGTATCTAGAATCTGTTTATATAGTATTATACAATTAATAACGTCAAAAAAATTACGTGATTATATTCTCTAATTTAAAAAAATTTGTACCGCCTTGATGCATTTACGAATATGAATTTGAAATGTAATTTATCCTTAGTTTGTAGTTTTGAGAGTGAAATAAATAATCATTACAAATAAAATGTGTGATGCCCATCAGTGAAAATTTCTGCAACAAATACAGCGTCCCCCTGCTGGAGGGAGATAATTTACGTTAATAACCACAGATCAGACGGCGTAGCTATAATCTGTTTATGTAGTAGTATGCAATTTAATAACGCGTTAAAAATTACAATGTGATATAATCTATTATTTTAAAAAAAACATAATTTGTGTCATCACCACATAATTAAAAAAATGTTACAATGATAATAATTTATTCAAAAATATTAATAACATTAATTGCATTTGTCGAAATTATAACTTTTTTTTCTTAAAATCTCACTTATTTGCAACAGAACTCACTTAAAATATTTAACTTTAAAATGAGATTTTACATTAAATATAAATTGTCTTATAAAAATTTGTCGTAATTTATTAGTACAATAAATACTTTATTGTGTGTTACTTATGACAGTGTACCTAATTTAGACTTCAATCGAAAGAAAGACTTTATAATATAATCTAATATTAAAATAATTAAGAGTTAATCAAATAATAATTCACCTTTTATTAATAATGAACCTTCAAGAACATAAAAATTTTATCGTTTTTACAATTTACAGCACAGAATAACGTCTTTAACAACCACATAGCAACACCCTAGCAACCGACAATTATATATAGTTCAATTAAAATCTAAAACATGTAATTTTATTGACGCTACATATGTTAAATGAGTATTTTAAAAATTGAGGATACTATCTCAGCAGTATATAATAGGAGCGTTTGTGTTCAGGGTTCGACACTGAGGGTTTGGCTCCGGCTGTTTGGCCCGGTGGAGAATCAGAAGCTCTGAAGCGAATGGAGCGGCACCTCGGACCGGACTCTACTGTGGTATTACGAAACACATGCTAACATGCATATACAGCAGTCCTTTATGCTAACACATGCGTTCAATACACGTTTACAGCTCTGTGCTGTATGCTAACATTAGCATTGTTTTTTCAGGCGTGGCAGGAGAACTTTGAGCGACCGAAGATGAACGCTAGTCCGCTAATGGCTAGTCCGCTAGGTTTGAGTCCGTACCTTCGCTTCGGCTGCCTGTCCTGCCGCCTGTTCTACTGTAAACTCACTCAGCTCTACAAGAAGGTGCGGCACTGCTGGAAAATCATTCCTATGTCGTTTATTTTCTTGTATTGTAACGCATACCAGATTTGCTATGTACCCATGATGCCGTGCTGTGTTTTTTGCGCAGGTGAAGAAGAACATGAACCCGTCCATCTCTCTGTACGATAAGATCTTATGGCGGGAGTTTTTCTACACGGCCGCGACCAACAACCCACGCTTCGACCGCATGGAGGGAAACCCCATCTGCATCCGCATCCCGTGGGACAGGAACGCGGAGGCGCTAGCGAAGTGGGCGGAGGCTAAGACGGGTTTCCCCTGGATCGACGCCATCATGATGCAGCTACGTCAGGAGGGATGGATCCATCATCTGGCGCGTCACGCTGTGGCCTGTTTCCTGACGCGCGGAGACCTGTGGATCAGCTGGGAGGAGGGCATGAAGGTGAGGCACACACTAATATATCGAAAAAGTATCATTATGGTGATAATGGTATATGCAATATTGCGCATTTTTATGTGTATTTATTTGTGTATTTTTTTGGAACGATGCACATTCTGGTGCAAAAAAATCTAGATGTACTTGGCTGAAAACTGAAAAACGAAAAATATTTATTATTATTATTATTAATATTATTAATAATGATAATAATAAACGATAAAAGTAGCATTATCGCAATAATGGCGTATTCAGTATTGTTCAATCAATCCCTTTTTTAGAGCGAGAGGTGCACAAAATCTAGATGCACTTAGTCGAAAAATAATTGTTTAAAAATAATAATAACGATAACAATAAAAATATAAATTTTGGGATAATGGAATATGCAATATTGTGCAATATATATATATTTTTAAAAGATGTCCTAGAATTAAAAATTTTTAATTCTAGATGCACTTGGGTAAAAATGCTGAATGGAAGCATTTATTAATAATGATCGTAAAAACTATAAAAGTATTGTTATCGCGATAATGGTATTTGCAATATTGTGCAATAAATTCTATTTGTTTAGTTTTTTGAGATGCACAATCTGGCTAAAACTGAAAATTCTTGATGCACTTGGTTGAAACTGAGAACGAAAAATAATTATTTAATGTTTATAATAATAATAATAAAAATAATGAAAATATTGTTATCGCTATAATGGTGTATGTGATTTTGCGCAATAATTATTTATTTGTTAATTTTTTAAAGATGCTTTTTCTGGGCCAAAAACAGAAATTCTTGATGCACTTAGACAAAAAGCGAGAACAAAAAAATATTATTTAATAATAAAAAAGTATTGTTATTGCGATAGTGGTATATGCAATATTGTGGAATATTTTTTTGCTTTTTTAGAAACGCGCATTCTGGGATAAAACTGAAAATTCTTGATCCACTTGATCAAAAACTGAGAACCCAATCTAATTATTTACCAATAATATTAATAATAATAATAATAATAATAAATGCTTTTTAAGATGCACATTCTTGGCAAAAAATGAAAATTCTAGGTGCACTTGGGTGAGAACGGAGAATGGTAACATGTATTAATAATAATAATAATAATAATAATAATAAAAACGATAAGTATCGTTATCGTGATAATGGTATATGCAATATTGTGCATTAATAATTTTGAAAATTCTTGATGCACTCGAATGAAAATCATGTGCTAGGATATTATTCAATAATAAAAAAAATAATAATAAAAATTCTAAGTATCGTTATTGCGATTGTAGTATATGCAATATTGTGGAATATTTTTTTTCTTTTTTAGAGACATACATTCTGAATTAAAACTGAAAATTCTTGATGCACTTGACCAAACACTGAGAACAGAATATAATTATTTAATAATAATAATAATAATAATAATAAGCACTTAAAATATTGCGATAATGGTATACGCAATATTTAGCAATAAGTAATTTTTTGGCTTTTTGAGAAGCACATTCTGGCTAAAACTGACATTTCTTGAGGCACTCGGATGAAAACCGAAAGCAAAAAATAATTATTTAATAATAATAATAATAATAATAATGATAATAATAATAACAGTGATGTATTGTTATCGCGATAATAGCATATGCAATTTTGGGCAATTAATTCCTATAATTTTTTAAATAATAAATTCATATTTTTTAGAGATGCATATTCTTGGCCAAAAACGAAAATTCTAGATGTACTTGGGTGAAAATGAAGAATGGAAAATAGTTTATTATTAATATTATAAAAACATAAAAGTATTGTAAAGGATCGCAATAATGGAAAAAAAAATTATTTATACTTTTCTATTGCGATAATGATATGTGCAATATTACTATTGTAAAGAGATTAAATTAATTCCTTTTTAGCACCGAAATTCTTCGCCGAAACCAATAATTTTAGATGCACTTATTATAATAATAATTCTAGATATTAGTTCAGACTAAAACCAGGTTATTTCTCTTCCCCATTGGCAGATTATTGTGCTTCTTTTAAGGAAGAACTTGCTTCATTTCGACTCATTATTTCTGAATACAAGACTGTATGTTTAACTTGTCTAGAAAATAATAATTGATTTAAGAATTTGTAGATATTTGGACTAGAAACGTTCAAGCATTGCAGCAACAGTGTGAGTCTGCAGCCCAGAGCCTGATGGGAAGGTGTTTTCCAGGTGTTCGAGGAGCTGCTGCTGGATGCGGACTGGAGTGTGAACGCGGGCAGCTGGCTCTGCCACTCCTGCAGCTCGTTCTTCCAGCAGTTCTTCCACTGTTACTGTCCTGTGGGGTTCGGACGCCGCATCGACCCCAACGGAGACTTCATCAGGTGAGCGTCCACACCGCAATACACACTCCCACACGCTGAACTCTGCTGAGACCCTAAAGAGACGTGGTGTTGAGGAAAACTAGACATATTTTTCAGAGGTTTTACATTTCACCTTGAAATGACAACTGCTTTCCCTTTCAAAATCTGTTATTAATGCAATTATATTGCATTATAGTGGACATACAGAGCACTCAACCACTGCAAGAGCGGGGTTTCTGAGGCTCTTAACGGTTTGAACTGCTTTTCAGTGAAAGTTCACCCTCAAAACTCTCTTTATTTACTCTCCCCTTTACTGCCTTGAGTTTCTTTCTTCTGTTTAGAAGATAATTTTTGATAAAGCTAGAAACCTGCAGCTTTTGACCTCGACAGTCTTTTGTATTTCCTACTATGGAAGTCAGAGGTTACGGGTTGAAGCTTTCTTCAAAATATCGTCTGTAGTGTTCAACAGAGGAAAGAAACACATAAAGGTTTAAAAACACTTGAGGCAGAGTGAATGGTGAGTAAGCTGATTTAGTTTTGGCCGAACTGAACAGGTCTTAAATGAACACGATCATTATTCTAATGTGATTTAATCGATTCATTTTTAAGTGAAGCCCAATTCCTGCAGAGGATCATCTCCGTCATTATTGGTGCCTTCAGCGTTTACCATTGATAATAAGCTGCATTGCTGTGGGATGTGGGAGATTTCTCTATTTTCTTACATCTGTGGGAAGCACTGTGTATGTACACTGACCGGCCACTTTATTAGGTACACATTGCTAGTACTGTGCAGGACCCCCTTTTGCCTTCAAAACCGCCTTAATCCTTCATGGCGTAGATTCAACAAGCTACTGGAGATATTCCTCAGAGATTTTGTTCCATATTGACATGATAGCATCACACAGTTGTTGGCTGCACATCCATGATGCCAATCTCCCGTTCCACCACATCCCAAAGCTGCTCTATTGGATTGAGCTCTGGTGACTGTGGAGGCCATTTGAGTACAGTGAACTCATCGTCATGTTCAAGAAACCAGTCTGAGATGATTGAGCTTTATGACATGCTGCGTTATCCTGCTGGAAGTAGCCATCAGAAGATGGAGACACTGTGCTCATAAAGGGATGGACATGGTCAGCAGCAATACTCAGGTAGGCTGTGGCGTTGACACGATGGTTCGAACCAGTCTGGACATTCTCCTCTGGCATCAACAAGGCATTTGCACCCACAGAACTGCCGCTTGCTACATATTTTTTTCATTTCGGAGCATTCTCTGTAAACCCTAGAGATGGTTGTGCGTGAAAATCCCAATAGATCAGCAGTTTCTGAAATACTCAGTGCAACCCGTCTGGCAGCAACAACCATGCAATGTTCAAAGTCATCTAAATCCTCTTTCTTCCCCATTCTGATGCTCGCTTTAAACTGAAGCAGATCGTCTTGCCCAAGTCTACATGCCTAAATGTGTTGCTACCATGTGATAGGCTGATTAGAAATTTCAGTTAACGAGCTGTTGGACAGGTGTACCTAATAAAGTGGCCGGTTGAGTGTATTATCATGTGAAGTCCTGTAATGTACGCATCAGGAAGCCACTACAACCAGTGTGCAAAATTATGACTTGTGCTTTTGAATTCCGCAATGCATGCAGTGACCAGTTAGTGGCGCCGTCTCAACATGTTGAGGTATATAAATTTTTTTTTTCTTAAATTTTTATTAGTAGTTCTTTAAAAAAGGTCTTTAAAAAGTCTGAAGACGTAAATTGAACAGGAAATGTTTGTGATTTTGCAAGGGAACGCAAATTTTGTCCACGACCACCACGTTTCTGTAGGGCAGGGGTGTCCAAACTCGGTCCTGGAGGGCTGGTGTCCTGCAAAGTTTAGTTCCAACCCCAATCAGACACACCTGGGCTAGCTAATCAAGCTCTTACTAGGCTCTCTAGAAGCATCTTTGCAGGCGTGTTAAGGCAAGTTCGTGCAAAAATCTGCAGGACACCGGCCCTCCAGGACCGAGTTTGGACACCCCTGCGTTAAGGGCTCTGTAAACCTCAGTGTGAACTCCATTGAAGGAAGTACCAATAATATAGCTAATAATTAGCAACATCAATAATGTTTTTGTGTGTTCGCCTCGGATCGTGGCTGGGTCTCCCATGATGCCCTGCTGCGGTGTGAGGTTGTGGTCTGGTTTTGTGGAGGTTGTGATGAGGCGCTGCGGTTTAATCTCTCCCTCTGATTGCAGACGTTACTTACCTGTCCTACGAGATTTTCCAGCCAAGTACATTTATGACCCCTGGAACGCCCCGCACGACGTGCAGCTAGCCGCTAAATGCGTGATCGGTGTGGACTATCCCAAACCCATGGTGAACCACGCGGAGGCCAGTCGGCTAAACATCGAGCGGATGCGGCAGATCTACCAGCAGCTGTCAAGATACCGCGGACTCAGTAAGAGCGCAATTTAATTAAATACAATATTTTTTATTAGGATAGGGCAGTAGCTGGACTGGAAGTTTTATAGAGAGAAAAAGTGTTTGAGATTAGGATAGGGACGCAAATTGGAATATTGTAGCTATTGTTGCTAAAATAAGCGCAAATCCATTAAATTCAACATGGCGAGAAATATATAGTTGTAAAAAACGTAAACAAACATCTAAAATGACAGACGTAAAACTGTTGGCAGCGTAAATCAAATGATAAAGAACACTAGTATTGTTATCGTTAATGTCTGTTAGTCTTAAAGCTAAGGTAGTTATTGATACTAATATAGTTATCATTTTATTTTTCGACAACTGTTGAAGATGCTTCCATCGTTATCGTTATATTAGTTGTCTGTTGGTGTAGATGCTAGTATAGTTATCATTTGAGTTATCGACGACTGGAGAGGATGCTAATATCGTTATCGTTATATTTATTGTCTGTTGGTGTAGTCGCTAATATAGTAATTTTAGTTATTGACAACTGGTGAGGATGCTAATATCGTTATTGTTATATTTATTGTCTGTTGGTGGAGACGCTAATACAGTTATCATTTTAGTTATCGTTGAATGGTGAGGATGCCAATATCGTTATCGTTTTATTGTCTGTTGCTGTAGACGCTAATATAGTATTCATTTTAGTTATTGTTGAATGGTGAGGATGTTAATATCGTTATCGTTATATTTATTGTCCGTTGGTGTAGTCACTAATATAGTTATCATTTTAGTTATCGACGACTGGTGAGGGTGCTTATATCGTTATTATTATATTTATTGTCGGTTGGTGTTGACGTTAATATAGTTATCATTTGAGTTATCGACGTCTGGTGAGGATGCTAATTATCAATATATTTATTGTCTGTTGATGTAGACACCAATATAGGTATCATTTTAGTTATCGACGACTGGTGAGGATGCTAATATCATTATCGTTATATTTATTGTCTGTTGGTGTAGTTGCGAATATAGTTATCATTTTAGTTATCAATGACTGGTGAGGATGCTAATATCGTTATTATTATATTTATTTTCTGTTGGTGTAGTCGCTAATTTAGTTATCATTTAAGTTATCGATGACTGTTGGGGATGTTAATATCGTTATATTTATTGTCTGTTGGTGTAAACGCTAATATAGTTATTGTTTTAGCTATCGTTCGCTGATATGAATGCTAATATAATAGACGCTTATATATTTATTGTTTTACTTACCGTGTGGATGCTAAGATAGTAGACGCTATTATAGTTTTTCCTTTAGTTATCGTCCGCTGTTGTAGATGCTACTATAGTTATCATACTATTTATCATCTGTTGGTGTGGATGCTAATGCGGTTTTCATTATAGTTATTGTCCAGTGGTTGGGATGCTAATATAGTTATCTTTTTAGTTATCGTCTACTGGTGTGGATGCTAATATAGCTATCATTATTATCATCTTCCACTGGTGTGGATACTAATATAGCTATCATTATTATCCATTGTTGTAGGTGATAATGTAGTTATCATTATATTTATCGTCCACTAGTGTGTATGCTAATATACTTCATCTTAAAGTTGTTTTCTTATTCACTCTTCAGGTCTGCTTGCCACTGTTCCATCTAACCACATAGAAGACGCAGCAGCAAATGTAAACCGTGGAGCAATGGCGCCCCCAACACGCCGGAAGACACGAAACGACGCATCGTCTTATAGTGAGTATTTAAAGCTGAATCTTAAAATCAGTTCATTGCATTGGAAGGAAAGCAGTGATCTGTAATTTTCTGTGTGTCCAGCAGGGGTCAGGAGAGAGCAACCGGGACCAAGCGGAGCCAAACATCGACACCGACACTCACTCAGTGAGATTGCTAATAAATCCTTAGCTTGATCACGATAACTTTAACCTTAGAAATCTACCATGTGCAAAAAATGTCTGTTGTTGTAGATGCTAGTATAGCTATCGTTTTAGTTATTGCGCACTGGTGCGGATGCTAATAAAGTTATCGTGCACTGGTGTAGATGCTAATATATTTATCATTATAGTTATTGTTATCTAACATCGTTATTGTTTTAGTTATCATCCATTGGTCTGGATGCTAATGCAGTTGTCATTATAGCTATCGTCTACTAGGATTCTTATAAACATGCATATATAGTTATCATTATGGTTCTCGTCCGCTGTTGTGGATGCTAATATGATTATCATTTTAGTTATCGTCTGCTGGTGGATGCCAATATAGTTATATTTTAGTTTCTATCCACTGGTATCGATGCTAATATAGTTATAATTTTAGTTATCGTCTGCCGGTGGATGCTAATGTAGTTATAATTTTAGTTATCACCCACTGGTGTATGCTAATATATTTATCATTTTAGTTATCATCCGCTGGTGGATGCTAATAAACTTATAATTTTCGTTACCGTCCACTGATATCGATGCTAATATAGTTATAATTTTAGTTATTGTTTGCTTATGTGGATTCTAATTTAGGTATAATTTTACTTGGCGTCTGCTGATGTGGATTCTAATGTAGTTATAATTTTAGTTATCGTGCACTGGTGTGGACGCTAATATATTTAAAATTTTAGCTATCATCCGCTGGTGTGAATACTAATATATTTATAATTTTAGCTATCATCCGCTGGTGTGAATACTAATATATTTATAATTTTAGCTATCATCCGCTGGTGTGAATACTAATAAATTTATATTTTAGAAATCATCCGCTGGTGTGGATGCTAATAAAGTTATAATTTTAGTTCTCATCAGTTGGTGTGGATGCTAATATAGTTATAATTTTAGTTATCGTCCACTGGTCTGGATGCTAATATAGTTATCATTAAAGTACTGTCCACAAAATTGCATGTTTTTTTCTTGCAGGCCACCGCCCATCGCCGTACGCCACTCAGAGTGAACTGACGGACCACAACCACGAGTTTGCCGTTCCACAACAACCAGGTTAATTTAATTTTTTTTTGCGCAGAACTACATTAGCTAACTTAAATGGTTTGCGAACAAATTTTAACATTGACTTAATTTAGGGCGTGTGAGTTGGCCGAATGTGGGCGGGACTGGAAAAAAAGAAGGGGAGGCTGAGCACAACTGTTGCCGTGGTGACAATGGCCCCTCCTCCTCGGCACTGAAAGCGCAGCAGCAAGACAACGAGGTTTGCAGAAAATGAAAACTGTGAGGATATTGGTAATTTAAAATTGAACTTCACTTAACGTAATTAACTCCTGTTTGTTTCAGAAGAGGCGGGAAGATGCAGAGGGTGTGGCCTTCTCTACCTAAGCCCCACCCACCGATGGATTCGCTAAATGTGTTATAACTTCCCTTTGCGTGTTAAACAGTTAAACACGACTCGTCCAGATTGCGTCTAAACAATTTTAATGTTTATAAAACGAATTTTAAGAACTTAACCAACAAATATATTTATTTTTAAAAATCAGATGTACATATGTCTTCATGACATTAAACTACAACTATTTAATTAAAAGTCCCTCCACACCAAATGCCAAGAGAATTGTCTGTCTATTACAGCAAAACGAATATTCGTCAGGCTAAATGAAAAACCGATGTTTTATTAACAGAATATTAAAACGATTGTCAAACTTTGGTGTTAAACGTAATTTTAATGTAATATAAATTAAATTAAGTATGATTTACACTTTTATAATCCCAAATGCTGATTTTAAAAATCCGTAAATACTGTACTTAAGATGCTAAACTTACAAAGATACGAATGTTTATCAGGCTGAACGAAAAAAGCCACATTTTTCGATATTTGTATTAATATGTGTACTCCATGAACATGTGAACCAAAGCTCAAGTTTTATTGGTCGCCGCTTTTTTTTGTCAGTTTATATTTTAATTCGCTGTGAATGGACCTTAAAGGTGAATCGCAAACAGCCGAAGTACATGCGTTACGCCACATTTAAACGAATCCAGCAGAGTTTTCACAGCAGCCTCGCCTGTACAAACTGTTTCCATTGTGGTCACATGATGACCTTTGGGTCCAAGCGCTTGTAACTGTACCACAGATAAACGATTGTATCATCTTGTTTTCATTGTTTTTGTACAAATCTAGTGTAGATTGAGCTCCAGATGTTTGTCTTCCATCACTGCACACTGCTATTATTTTTAGCATTTCCATGTATATGACGGCTGTATCTCAGAGCTGTACATTTGTTTTCCGATTGTGTTGTCATTTTCTACAGAGTATTTGTAGCTGTTTTGAACTGTAAATAGAAGTCTGATATTTATCGTACCAGCATTGGATTCTTAGTCTCTGTGTGGAACTTCATTGTTCAGCTAATAAAAAAAATGTAAACAATTTGCGTGCTTATTTGTCTGTGTTCATACATAAAGCATATTTCATTCATGCATTCATTCATTTTCCTTCGGCTCAGTCCCTTTATTCATCAGGGGTTGCCACAATGGAATGAACCACCAACTATTCCAGCATATGTTTTACACAGCGGATGCCCTTCCAGCTGCAACCCAGTACTGGGAAACACCCATACACACTCATTTACACACTACGGCCAATATTGTTTATGTAGTTCACCTGCAGCACATGTGTTTGGACTGTGGGTGAAACCCACGCCAACACGGGAAGAACATGCAAACTCCAAACGCCAACTGGCCCAGCCGGGACTTGAACCAGCGACCTTTTTGCTGTAAGGCCACAATGCTAACCATCGTGTCACCAGCATATTTCATATTATGAATATCTGAAATAAGCTGTAGCTTAATTATAGTTAAATGTGAAGGCTAACTAATGAGCATGCTACAATTTTGTGCAATGAAAATTTTAAATTACCAAATAACTATTATTTTTATTTATTTGCAACTTTAATATAATGTCCCCATAGCTTCCAAGGCAGTTTTTTTAATGACTTATCTATACAGGTCGTCACCTGATTTTACAACCTAAGAACAACCTTCCCAAAAGTACAGATTTCCATAACTAACTTTTCATAACTATAAACTATATAGACTAGGGGCATAGCAATCGGGGTGGACGAGGTGGATATGTCCCCCTCACTTTCAGAGACGGACCATTTAGAAACAGGTGATTAATAATTATATGTACATAAACTTATAATTATTATAAGTTATAATCCCCCCTCCCCCCTTTTAAAATTCCTGCTTGTCAAACTTTAATAACTAACAAGAAGCAATTCAATCATAACTTAAGACAGCTGTCATAACATTATTTATCAATATGTGGCTCTTTTTGGATTCTCGAAAGCTATAGAAATTAAAAATGTTAAACAGGAAATAGGTTGGGACCATTGTGTTTGATCACATCCCTCAAAATGGTCTACATTGCTGGAGTTAGTGTAAAAACAGCGTTGGATAATTAGTCAAAACAAATAAACTCCCATTTATAACACAGTCCTGTTCTTTTTCTAGAGTTTTTTATGGTTGACTGACTAACAATGTTTAATCAAGCTCTATATCGGGTAAATAATCGTGAAAATTTTATTAGTTTTATTGGATCTTTCCCGCGCATCTCTTCTAGCGCGCGCTTTCTATATGAGTCGCGTAGCTTCAGTCATTTAAAAATTAACGGTCATTTCTTTCCGTCTTACTGACTAACGTCAGTTTCTCGATCTTGTTAATGGACAATGACTGATATTTGTGATTTCGAGTAGTTCTGACACGCTTAACATGACGTTGAATCTACACGGATCAAAAGGGAAAGGTATGTTTTGCTAAAATATATTTATTGCTATGAAATTTAAACCAACTATGCCCTATATGTTTGTTTGTCGACACAAAGTAATACTACATTTGTTTTGTAGCGTCTGTGAATTAATCTGATATTTCACAATCCCTGATTGTTTTCCCAAGTGAATTTTTATTATAACTTTATAGTAAACACTGTTTTTGACCCATTCTTAAGTGTATTTTTATATATTTTCAGCACTAATGCTCAATGTAATATTAACTACATTGAAATGAAAAATTAATACCGTAATACTTTAGTTTTTACTACAGTAAACTGGTGTATTGTAGTGTAAGATACCCTATTGTAGAAAAACTACAGTTTTGGGACATGTGCTTACCGGTATATTACAATAACAGTTGTTACCATAGCAACTGTAAAATCAGTTTCTATTTTAGTTGAAATCACTACAGTATTTACTATGAATTATATTTATTTGATTATTGTTAGTGCTGCACTTTGACGCAGTGGGTAGCACGTTCATTTCACAGCAAGAAGGTCGCTGGTTCGAGCCTCGGCTGGGTCAGTTGGTGTACCTGGAAGGAGTTTGCACGTTCTCCTCGAGTTTGTTTCCTCCGGGTGTTTCGGTTTCCCCCACAAGTCCAAAGACATGTGGTGTAGGTATATTCGGTAGGCTAAATAGGCAGTAGTGTATGAGTGTGTATGCATGTTTCCCAGTGATGGGTTGCATCTGGAAGGGTATCCACTGTGTAAAACATATGCTGGATAAGTTGGCGGTTCATGCCCCTGTGGCAACCCCAGATTAATAAATGAACTAAGCCGAAAATAATATTTAAATGAATGATTAGCATTTAATGGATACAATCCAAAAACTTGGTTAGCAAACAAACAAACCACATTATATTTACATAAAGCAAACACTCACAGCTAACAAAAAAAAAACTAAATATTTTGGAAACCAAAAATTGTGTTAAACAAATGTACTATTTGCAGAATAAGGTTTAAAGATGCATCGCTAGCTTGCTTTCAAGATTAACAATGTATTTGAAAACGTTTCAGACATTGAAGTTTGAATCACGGAAAAAAATAACACTTTCGCAAACTTCTTTAACATGACTTTATTATATTCAAATAATAAAAAATGTAATTTACAAACATAATCTGACCGACAACATCAGATGAAATCAGCTACAGGAGATGGTGAAATAGTGTTCGGTGTCGGCCAAAACCACGACAAGTAAACGTGTCTTTAGTCGCAGATCTGAGATCATTTGTGGAAAAACCCAAACTATTTCCACAGAGCTCTTCTTATGTGATTATAACCAAATCAAATATGGCGGTGGAGAACATCAGTCAGTGTCTCTGGTGTCCAGCGTGGAAATCAAACGGTATTTTATTCATCGTAGTCCTCTTCTTCACTCTGATTTGTCCTTCCTCTTTCCTGTGAATGGAACTTTATTGGCTACCGTTGACCCCACTGTGGACACGCCCCCTGCCACTGCAGAAACTCCGCCCTTCACCAGGCTGACGCCCACCGAGGGCACTGCGGTCACAGCTGATTTGGTGATCTCCAAACTTTTCCCGCCCAGCCAGGTGACTCCGCCCACTGTGGCTCCAACCACGCCCTTGGTGGCGCTGAAGAGGCCGCCAGTGACACGCCAGATCATCCCGGTCGGAGCTGTCGGGTGCTCTTTACCGCCATCTGCTGACAATCGCAATAATAACAGGTTTATTGCAGTAACAGTTTTATAAAACTCATCGCAATTAAAATTACCGACCTCAGTACATTTAAAACAAATTTGAGAATTATCAATTCATGCTAAATTTAAATCAAAACATTCTGTAACAATAATTTTGTTGAGTATTATTTTCAGTAATTATCATTAATTATATTTAAATATTCATTGTAATGTAACAAAACCAACAAAGGTATTTTTTTTATTTAAAATAACATAAATAAATATTAATGCTAATAAATATAGTAATAATAAATGTAAATTGAAATATAAAATATGAAAAACATGCAAATAAAAACTGGGTATGTTTATATTTTATTATAAGGTGCATGTAAATATGCATTTTTTAGCAATATTTATTGATATTTTAAATAAAGTACAAGCAAATACAGAAATATTAATTCTTTCCCCAGCCTATTCCACTAATTTGATAAAGAAGAGGAAAATAATTAAATAAATAATAAAAATAAACAAAATATTTAACAATATTAACAGTGTGTTTAATATACAAAGCTTCAAATTGTTTAACAAGTAAATATATAATACATTTTTATTGAAAAAAATATATAATTAATAGTTCATTATAATAATACATGTATGTGTATATATACATATATATGTTAATTTTATAATAAAAGACAAATTATAAAACTAAAAACAATAATAGAAATGTTTAAAATCAATAGTTTATGTAACTAGAAACATTAAAAGTGCAATGTTTTTTAACCTTTAGTCTTAATAATTAGTTCCTGGCATTTCATTCCTTCTCATTTTTAATATGAAATGATGTAATTGTGCATCTCTTGCATCATTAAAACAAAATGTTGAGCAAAAGCAAGCCTGAGGTCCCAGAACACACAAAGCAGAGCTGTTTTCCCCAGATCATTCACTGAAATAGCAGCAAACCTCAAACCACAGCAGTGTGTGTGTGTGTGTGTGTGTGTGTTTACTACACCAACGTGTGTGTGTGTGTGTGTTTACTACACCAACGTGTTACAAAAATAATCCCTCAGAAACAGCTAAAAAGCAAAGATCATTTAAAAATATTGTTATTATAACACAAAATATGTGCATAACTTCATCACGAGTGATCCATATGGAGACAGCAGGGATTATTATGGGCTGTAAAACCCTCATTTACCTGCAGACGGCTGGTTTTCAGTGTTTTCAGCCTCCTCTCCTTCATATGTTTCACTCCTGGACTCAGTTTGTGAATTCACACTCTGAAAACAAACAAAACTGAACAATAAACACAGATTCTGTCTGGAAGAGAAATAAACATTCTCTCGTGACCAGTGTTGGGGGTAACGCATTACAAGTGACACAAGATACTTAATCTGCATTGTGGATCCGTCGGCGCCGCTACAGAGGCGTTGCTCGCTGCAGCAGTTGGGACTTGCTCAACTTTTCAAGCGGCGACGGAAGCGTCAGCCAATCAGATCGCTGTATGCAAATACACCAGCTTAGACAGTGGCCTATTGCTGACTAATTAACGCCCCATTTACATGGGGCTTCAGCGTCAACGCTTGACAGAGGGCGTGTCTAAAGTTAGAGCTGACGCAATTGTCATAGCAGCGTTAGCCAATGAAATTAGTCAGCAATAGGCTACTGTCTGAGCTGGTGTATTTGCATACAGCGATCTGATTGGCTGACGTTTCTGTCGCTGCTTGAAAATTTGAGCAAGCCCCAACTTTTGCAGCGAGCAACACCTCTGAAGCAGAGCCAACGGATCCACAATGCAGTTCGGCAACGCCTGACGTCACCCATTTAAAGTGAATGGGAAGCGCTGACACGCCATGTGATTGGAGCGTAAAACATTAAGTGATAATATTTGAGTTGTTTTTAGTTTAATTAATCAGCTTTGCTGAATTATTGTGAGCATGGTCATGTTGAAGCATACACTGCATTAGGACAGAAACCAAGATGGCAGAGCACTGGAGGTATTCTCATTATTCTGAACACACACAGTGGAAAAGGGGATTATAGTCTCAATGCCAGGCGTGGGACGATAATCGTTTTCAAGGGATTGACCTTATTCTAAAATGCGGAAGTGCGCCCGTTTTCGCGATTGTTTTAGATCTTTCGATTCAGTAGCCTATGGGAGAAACAATTAGGAATAATAAACGGCAGAAAACGGTCAAACTACTCACTCTACAAACAAATGTTTGCATGACTACACAGACCAAGTAGAATAATATAATAAGGAAATATCAGTTTGCAACATCAAACAGCGAAACGGGCAGTTTGCGTGTGCCTGTGAGCGCCTGCACACGCACATATTATGAACATCTCGACATGCGAAAGTGATCCTGCGAAAGTCGTTCACAATATTGATCATCCACAGAGTTTGTAATTTAGTCAAATGTTTACAAACACAAGCGCAGCCGTTTAAAGCTCATTTGTGGTGAATGATGTCAGAATTTACCGGTATTTTGGAATGGATGTGTGAATGCTCTTTTCCGGAAACTTTCCGTAACGTCCTCGCCTGTGTGAACAGCGCTTTTTTGAATATACCGGTAAAAGTCGTTCCGGAAATTTTCCAGATATTTACCGGTATCACTGTGTGAAAGGGGCTTATGATTCATTTTCATCATTTAGCCTGACATGTTTACTGCTCCATAAAACTATAAATCTTTCAAAAAATAAAATATAATGTGTTCAAAGGGGGAACATTTTGTTTTTTTACCCAGACATTTAAAAAGAAATTATTTTAGAGCAGTAATCACCAGAGATGAGGGACTCAAGTCAAGTCATAACTTGTGTCATCATAAGTCAGACTTTAGCAAAACTTAGGATTTGAGACTTGCTTGACAAATATCCAGAAAAGACTCGACTTGACTGTCATGACTTCAGACTTGACTTAGACTTAAATGACTCAAAATAAATTGTTTTGTTTTTAATAAATAACTGTTTGTTACATATGCATGTCATACAAAACTGAAAGCTATACATGTAAAAATAAACTGCAAAAGTTAAAAAATTGACAAAAGTTTGATTGACTTGAAAGTGACTTGCTAGACCAAGTTACGACTTGACTTGAGAAAAGCAGTGAGTCTGACAAACATTGACTTGACTTGCTTGAAACTTGAAGGTGATGTCTCGAGGCTTGCACAATGCACACGTGTGACTTACTCCCACCTCTGGTAATCACAATACCGTGATATTTTTATCCAAGTTTATCATACCGTCAGAATCTTATACCGGCCCATGCCTACTCAATGCACAGTGATTTTACTGCACTAATAAGACTAATATCAGTGAACACTGCTTTAAACTGCAATGATCTGTATATATATTGCATGTAAAGCTCAGGGAAGTTCCTAGAAGACTACATTACACAACATTATTATTTTTTAATTTTAAAAGGCAAATGAAGAGTATACAGTGTGTGTTTGATTAAAATAAAATAAAAAATAAATAAATAAAAATACGAAGTAAAGCCCCTGCAAGTTCTGAAAGAGATCAAGCCTTGGCCAGGTAAGAAAAAGTTATGCAAAAGCAACACAAAATTATCATATTACTTAAAAAAGTAACCAAGTAACGCAACTAGTTACTTTTTTTATGAAGTAACTCAATACTGTAAGGCATTATTACTTAGAAAGTAACTTTTTAACTGCAAATAACTTGACAATAAAGCGCTATTCAATTCATATAACCTAACACTTTTTAAATAGTGTATTAAAAATGATGTTTTGCAGTCAAACTTAAAAATATTCTGATGCACAGCAAATAGATACTGAAAACCAGTGAAACGCGCGGATTATAGAGCGTCGATAACTCGCGAAAGTAACTTTAAAGCGTCTGCAGTGACATGCATCAGTCATTAATGATAAACGCGGTGTTTCTGCTCACCTTCACCATGTTTTCGCTGTTTTCCCCGCAGGTTTTGTGTCCTGGTTGCCCGTCAGATGTGCGGGAATCATCGGTGTTTTGCTGCTGCTGCGACGTGGCGTTCAATGCAGGATGCAGATCTAGCGCTACTACGTCGAAGGCCCGCCTCATGAATATTAATGACGTAACGGGACGCTCGCGCTGCTTGATTGGCTCGAACGGAGGCGTTTTTAGAACGTGAATAAATAGTGTGTTACTTCATTGGAAGCGTCGTGCAAATAAAGTGTTAATATTCATGAGCTCAGCCTTCGCCGTAGTAGGATTGGCGAACTCTGGATCTTACGTCACAAGAGATGGTGAGTCAACTTTAAAAGCGTGGCTTTATCTAAGGGTTTTATAATTGATTTTCATTTATGAAATCTTTTATTTGATTTAATTTGTTTCATTTTATATATGAAAAAAATGGTTTCCTTCTTAGACTTTACACACCTGAAACTTGCCTACAGCACTTATTCATTGTTGCTCATATAGTTGTGTAAATTGCTTTCTTGTCCTCATTTGTAAGTCGCTTTGGATAAAAGCGTCGACTAAATGAATCATCTTTAGTGTATTTAAAATAAGAAATGGCAAGATACAATTATAGTAGCTTAAAGTTAATTGAATAGTGGACTTGCTGTCTATAGAGTATATAATGTATTTTATATGCTGGCATTAAAATTAGCTATATGTGCTTATTTAATTGATATAAACATGATAGAAATATGCATATAAAATATGCTTTTGTCCTTTTAATTTGTTTATATATTATTTGTATGTATTGTTAAGCATTTTAAACTTGTTTCTGATGTTTATAATCATAAAAACAACAAATAAATGTATAAAATAAATATTTTTTGAAGTGTTGCCCTTAATGCCCTTAAATAAAAAATAGCGTTACATTATTGATAAAATGTAAATTTCTGCATAATGTATGTATAATAAAACCAATCCTTCATTTTACATCTCAAAAAAGACATTCAGTTTTTTAAACTATTTTTAATTTACATGATAAGAAAACAATTAAGACTTAACATATTTACTCAATTTATTTATTTACATATTTGATATTTAATTATTGACTGTTTTAGATATTTTACCTGTTTATTGAAGTTAAAAATTGTTGCTTTATATATATATATACAGTTGAAGTCAGAATTATTAGCCCCCATTTGAATTTGCTTTTTCTTTTTAAAATATTTCCAAAATGATGTTGAACAGATTCAGGAAATGTTCACAGTATGTCTGATAATATTTTGTTCTTCTGGAGAAAGTCTTATTTGTTTTATTTCGGCTAGAATAAAAGCAGTTTTTAATTGTTTTAACCCCATTTTAAGCTCAATATTATTAGCCCCTTTAAGCTGTATTGTTTTCGATAGTCTACAGAACAAACCATCATTATTCAATAACTTGCCTAATTACCCTAGTGAAGCCTTTACATGTCACTTTAAGCTGTATATAAGTGTCTTGAAGAATATCTAGTCTAATATTATGTGCTGTCATCATGGCAAAGATAAAATAAATCATTTATTAAAACTATTATGATTAGAAATGTGTTGGTGCTCTCCGTTAAACAGAAATTGAGGAAAAAAATAAACAGGGGGGCTAATAATTCTGACTTCAACTGTATATAATAACGGTAAACATTTATCTCTTGTGATGTGATTTTATAGTTTTAATGCTTGTTTCTACTTATTATTAATGTTACACATTCAGTGTTTTATCTAAAATAATAAAAATATAATAATTTTATACCAGATTTATATCATTTCCACATTATTTTTTTAAGTATTTGTTGTTATGATCTACAATTTTTCTCTTCAATTTTAATAATTTGTGGCTTTTAAACATATTTGTTCCCTCTTTTTTTTAATTATAGCAAATCCTTAAGCACATTAATCATGGTTTCATTGTGGTTAAAGGGATGTAACCATGTTTTTTGGGATATTAATTAGCATTTGTCTAACCAGAGTATTATCAAAACTGTGTATAACTTATGTATACCATAGTTAAACTATAAAAAAAACTTGTTTTTGGTGTTAATTGTAGTCAATTCTTAAAAAATGTAACAACATGGCCACAATTTCAGAAAACAAGCAAACTAATGATTATATTTCATGCACAATGTACTTGCTAAAGACTAAATGAAATAGTGAAATGTGTTGATGTGTATATAATGACATTTTAATCATGGCCACTATATTTTTCCCTCAAAGAATTTCTTCAAAAGCTCACACTGATGATTTTTTTAAATTTGCATAACATCGACATGTGTTTAATGAGCATAAAGACTTCATAATTGCATATTTACTTCACAAACTCTGTTCAATGTACACAGTTCTCTCCTGAACACAGAAAACACACACACGCTAGCAAAACAAAACCAACAAAAGCAGCCAATATGGTTGTGTTTGAGGGATTAATGGAGTTCAGATGCTTTCTGAGAGTTCTGCGTATTATGACGGAGGATTCCTGTGAGTCTTTGTGCATGTGTTAAAGCAGAAATGCATCATATAGGCTTCTGGGTCGTAAAACATTCATCTGATCGGCCAGTGTTCGAGTCACATGACCTCTCCGCTGAGCTCTGATAGCTGTAGAGTCTCTGGAGTCCAGCTGCAGGGGCGGGACTTATGGTCTGAGCTGCCACTGAAACGCTTGGAAGTGCACTGTGACTCCGCCTCCTCCAGAAGCCCCTCCTCCTCCCGGAGCTCACGCTTAAGCCCCGCCTCCATCGGGTCATCTGCTACATCTGTGAGATCACCAAAATCCATCAGAAAAAGTTATATATATATATATATACACACACACATACAGTAGTGCTGGGCGAAAATTATCGTTGATAAATCGTATGTAGATAATGATAATATGTAGAATCTTCGCACTGCACTGAATTACATCATAAAAAAAACAATTAACATATCTTTTTTTGTGCAACATAAACATTTATCGTATTTTACCTCGCGTGAGTTCTGCTGTCGTCTGCTGCTCTGTCCGCACCTGACGCATCAATGCCAGGTTCCTCTGGCTGGCCTCTATGTGGCTCACTATTGGCCGGGGATAGTCTTTACCTGCACACACACACGGGTCAGAACATCACTAAACCAGTTTAGACAGTCGCATTGGTCAGTTAGTGAATGTTTAGCATCTCTCCATACCGATGATGCAGCCGGCGCTGAGCTGGACGTCTTCTGGTGCTTTCCACGGCTCGTAAATATACTGAGAGGGGAAGTTCTTCAGCACAGGTAAGTACTTCCTGCAGATCAAACGCAGGACATCATGAATATTAAACATTTGTGGGCGTGATTAGCAGATTGGCAACAGAACATTGTGGATATTAAACGGTGGTGGGCGTTGCAGATAAGCATCACAACATCATGAATATTGAACAGTGGTGGGCGTGGCAGACTTAATGCTGAATATCATAAATATCAAATGATGGTGGGCGTGGCAAATTAGCATCTAACATCAGGAATATTAAACAGTAATGGGCGTGGCAAATTGACAACCTAACATCATGAATATGAAACAGTGGTGGGCGTGGCAGACTGAATGCAACATATCATAAATCACAGATTATGGTGGGCGTGGCAAATTGGCAAATTTAGCATCATGAATATTAAACAGTGGTGGGCGTGACAAATTGGCAATCTAACATCATGAATATTGAACAGTGGTGGGCTTGGCAAATTAAATGCTGAATATCATAAATATCAACTGATAGTGGGCGCGGCAAATTGGCAATCTAACATCATGAATATTAAACAATGGTGGGCGTGGCAAATTAAATGCTGAATATAAATATCAAATGAGGATGGGCGTGGTTAATTGGCAATCTAACGTCATGAGTATTGAACAGTGATGGGTGGGGCAGATAATCATCATAAGATCATGAATATTAAACAGTGGTGGGCGTGGCAGATAATCATCATAACATCATGAATATTGAACAGTGGTGGGCGTGGTAGATAATCATTATAACATCATGAATATTGAACAGTGGTGGGCGTGGCAGATAATCATCATAACATCATGAATATTGAACAGTGGTGGGCGTGGCAGATAATCATCATAACATTGCAAATATTAAACAGTGGTGGGCGTGGCAAACTGAATACAGAATATCATAAATATCAAATGATGGTTGGTGTGGCAAATCGGCAATCAAACAGCATGAATATTAAATGGTGGTGGGCGTGACAGATAAGCATCATAACATCATGAATATTGAACAGTGGTGGGCGTAGCAGATTGAATGCAGATTACCATAAATGTCACATGATGGTGGGCGTGGCAAATTGGCGAGCTAGCATCATGAATATTGAACAGGAGTGGGTGTGGCAGGTGAATGCAGATGTGACAGACACTGAACAGTCTATTAGAACAGTGTTTTTGAAATCATATGAGGCAGCAGCGTTAAAGGTGCAGTATTGTAAGATTAATATCCAGTGATCGAACTAGATATTGCAGTTCAAATTTAAAACAATTTCAGCTACTCCACGAAAAGGCAGGTTGCCAGATTGACGACATCAACACAAGCGTTTTTTTTTGGTAAACCATCACCTGAAATTTGTAATATTAAAAACGGTTAGTATTACTTGTGGCTGAACAACTGCATGAACTACTATGACAACAATCACCTCAGGTACTGATTATGTGCTTTTTACAGTGTTCAATTCTACTAATGTGAGTTTACGTTACAAAATGCATTTAACGGAACTAAAAAAAATATTAATTAGATTTATTCATTAGTAATGACGTAGTTGAGGTGAAGCTTAGCAGATCAGGTGAAGCACATGGGTACTGGGTACCGTAGGTGTGACAAATCAAATAATCTTATGAATATTACATGAAGTGGGTGTGGTCTCACCTCAGATACTCTCCTTGAGGGTCAGTCCGACGGCCGAAACGCACAGGACAGAAGATCCTGGTGTATTTGTGGAAGAACGCACTAGCGGACAGCCACATCCAGTTCCCGGCGTTCACACTGTAGTCTGCATCCAACAGGAACTCCTCGAACACCTGAGAACACACACACACCTGTGTAAAACACCTGTGCACATCACCCTAACACACACTAATACGGCCTGTTTTTTCCTTGCTTTTTGAAAAGGTTTCATATTTACTCAATAACATTTTCATCAATCCACGTTTACACATCTGCAAACACTGTCGAAAATGCTGCGTCACATATGCCAGGCTAGTAGATGGCCGCACCTTCATGCCCTCCTCCCAGGTGATCCACAGGTCTCCGCGAGTCAGAAAACAGGCCACGGCGTGACGCGCCAGGTGATGGATCCAGCCCTCCTGCCGTAGCTGCGTCATGATGGCGTCGATCCAGGGAAAACCCGTCTGTGCCTGCAAAGAAGAAAAATGTTACTGTCACCTAATGCTGCGTTTACACCAGACGCGGAAGAAGCGTCGAGCATGATACACGTTAAGTCAATGCAAAGATGCGAATAGACATCCTGAGGTGCAATAAGCGTGAATGAGTTGGCGCGAATGATGCGATTCGTGAAGAGGTGCGAGTTGATCGATTTGTGCGACTGACACGCGTATAACGTGTTTTGCGCAAATTGCTCAAGTTCGAAAATCTGAACTTCAGCGGACATTCGCTCTCTGCATTAACCAATCAGGAGCTTGCTCTTTTGGGGGCGTGATTATGACGTAGCGCGTGTTGTAGCACTGTCCCGGGGGAAATCCTCCAGCCGACACCGACACCAGTTCATCAAACTGGGCTCGGCTCAGTCAGAAGCACCGCTTCAAGCCTCCAGCATCAAGGTTCAGTATTGGAGGAGTTGATGAACTCACAGAGCTGCTGCACCTCTGAATTGATTTAGTGGACTCAGACACGGCTCCAAACGAATCAACGCTGTTTTTCAGCCTTCCTAAAGCACATAAACACAGCTACTCTCTCAATAAAATCCATGTTAGCCATTTAGCAATGAAGCTAAATTCACCGGGCAGACAGAAGCCCTGCTCATGGACGAATCTGCATCTGTTCTGAAGTGAATTTGATGCATGAAAGAAGCGAGCAATATCGAAGCTCCTCCCCTTTTAAAAAAACAGCCAGTAGCGTGTTGTTTTTCCCACTGCTTTGCCAGTGAGAGGGGTTAGGCTCAAGCGCATCAAATGTGAAGCGTCTTGAAGGGGGCGGGGCATGTCAGACACTAGAGGGCATTTGATTGATCAGAAGATTTGATGAGAAACTGAAGTATGAGGTGACGTGAATAAAACCCTTGATCCATTTAGGTGGAAACTTTGCATGTTTATATCAGTTTTATATCTGCTAAACATGAATTCTGACATGGTTTTGGTGCACACTAGATTATAGATATCCTTAAAAACTAACAATACACTACCTGACAAAAGTCTTGTTGCCTATCCAAGTTTTAGAAACAGCAGATAATATCTTGACTTCTAGTTGATCATTTGTTGTCAGAAGTGTCTCTATGAAAGGTGAAGGCCTCTAGATTCTGCTGATTTGAGCTCAATAAATCTGATCATGTCTTGATGTTGACTGATTTGATGAGGACAGTGCGCTCTGACTCTGCTCAGACTAAAGTGTCATCACTGAACAGAAATAATGTCCAGTATAGAATATAAAGTCCTGCTGCAGTGGAGACAGAATGAAGATTGTGTCTGACTCCATCATGAGCTTGGAGGACTGCATCTATACATCTCTGACATGACTCACATCACTGATTAATAAAGTCATCTGGAATGAAGAAGAAAGCCTTCAGCGGGATCCCAGAGCTCATCAAGAGTCTTTGTGTTCATCTTCAACACCTCCTCCTTCATCAGCTCAATAATGTTGATGTCTGGTGACTGGGCTGGCCAATCCTGGAACACTCTTTGCTTTCAGGAGCTTTAATGTGGAGGCTGAAGTATGAGCAGGAGCGCTATCCTGCTGGAGAATTGTCCCTCTCCTGTGGTTTGTAATGTAATGGGCAGCACAGATGTCTTGATACCTCAGGCTGTTGATGTTGCAGATCTCTCCATACTGAATGAACCCGAAACCATGACTTCTCCTTCACCAAACTTGACTGATTTCTGTGAGAATCTTGGTTCCAGTAGGTCTTCTGCAGTATTGGTGATGATTGGGATGCAGATCAGCAGATGATCCAGCAGAGAAATCCACCTTCTGACACTTTCACACATCATCAACTAGAAGACCAGATAATATCTGCTGCTCATCCAACTGAGATCCACCACAAGACTATTGTCAGGTAGTGTAAGGACACTAACATCTAAACAACTTTAAAAAGCAGTTGGTTCTGAACTCAACACTTTTGACAATAGAGACGTGAGTGTGCGGTTCTCTTACGGTTCTCCATTTCTCCAGCCGCTCTGGATCGTGGTACCAGTCGATCTGCAGACAGATGCTGTTTCCCTCCATCTTGGTGAAGTTTGGTGTTGCGGAAGCGACAGTGTAGAAGAACTCGCGCCACAACACCTGACCCTGCAGAGACACCGGCGGCAGAGAGTGGTTCTTCGACTGCAGAGGAAAACCACAGGAGAACTCAATAAACCAGCAACAATTTACTAACTGTGTTTGTGCAGTGGCCCTAAACGATGTGCTATGAGTTCAACGCTGTTATAAGTTTAGGTTTGCATTACAATATCTGTACTAACTGTTATAAATGTTAATTTCAGGAATTCCTCTCTTATATATTTTATTTGCCTTGGTTTTTGTTTGGCTATTATGCCAAAACCGTGTGAGCTGCTAAACAGTTGTTTGTTGTTTCGAAGCCATTACAATAAAATTATTTCCATTTCAATATCCGTAAATGCTACTCTGAGCCTGCTTTATAGCAAAGTGTCTGAGATAATCATTTTAAAGATGCATATCAAAAATTGTACCTAATTAAAATGGATTATTTCACTCAATTTTCGGGGTTGCTTCATATTTATGTACTAGTATCTAATTATTAGCTTAGCATCATGCTAAAATGAGTTTGTACTACGACCAAGGATAAATACACTGCAGAGCATCAAAAATATTCAAGTAATTTTTATGTAAATAAATACACAATATTCACAAGTATTTGTGTATTTTGCTATTTATTAAATATTTTTGTCATTTTGTTATTATTAGCGATGTTAGCTTAGCAACGTGCTATTATCAATGGAATCAAGATGGAATCAAGCAAGGGTTAACTATAAATATACTACAAATTAAAAAGAAATCAATATTGTTTAAACTCATTCAAAATGCACAACCTCACACTTTAAGTGCACATTTTTGTATTAGCTTAGCAACATGGTAACATTAGTCTCAGCTACATCGAACTAAGGGTAAACATACTGCAGATCATCAAAGTATACAAGTAATCTTAAGAAAACACACAATTTTAACCAGTTTTTGTCTGTTTTGTTATTTATTATTCATATTTGTCATTGTTATTATTAGCGATGTTAGCTTAGCAACATGCTAATCACTCAGGCTGCGTCAGAAACCGCCTACTACTCAGTAGGTGCTGCATTTGAATTTAAACGTACTACTCGGCCGTTAGAAAAGTACGTTCTATACAGTATAAATGTGAAAAGTATGAATGGAATTCGGACGTACTACATCCGACATTTTGTCATGGTCATGTGACCTACCTGCGTCATTTTGGAATGCGCACTTCCGAATCTCGCCGGAAGTAGTAAGTCATCCAGGTATGAATTCGGACATACTACTCGGCTCGAATACTGATTTTAGCGTACTGTATAGTATGGAAGTATGCAGTTTCTGACGAGCCTCAGATATAATCAAGCAAGGGTTAACTATAAACATACTACAAACTAAAACGAAATCTATATTGTTTTAACTCATTTAAAATGCACAACCTGACACATTAAGTGCACGTTTTTGTATTAGCTTAGCAACATGCTAACATTGGTGTCTTCTACAATCAACTAAGGTTAAATATACTGCAGATCATCAAGTAATCTTAAGAAAATACACAATTTTAACCAGTATTTGTGTATTTTTTTATTAGCTAAGCAACATGCTAATATCACTCAGATGGAATCAAGCAAGGGTTAATTATAAATATAATGGCCAACGTTTAAAAGTATGTAGTTTTAACTCATTTAAAATACACCACCTCACACATTTTTGTATTAGCTTAGCAACATGCTAACATTAGTCTCTACTACAATCAAGTAAGGTTAAATAATTATCAAAATATTAGAATAATATCAAAAAACTCAATTTTAACCAGTATTTGTGTATTATTATTAGCGAAGTTAGCTAAGCAGCATGCTAATATCACTCAGATGGAATCAACAGTGGGTTACTACAAATATAATATTAAAAATATAACTTATAAATTATTTTAATTCATTTAAACTCACAATAAGTGCACGTTTGTATTAGCTTAGCAACATGCTAACACTGGCCACTATGTAAATGTAACTGTAAGTAACTGTTCTGACTCTTGCATGCTATTTGTGGTGCGCATCTAATCACTGATGAGTGTCAACTGTTAGCATGCCGCCTATGTATTCAGTGTGTGCGTACCTGTGCGTAGATGCTGTTGAGTCTGTGGTAGAAGGTTCGAACAGAAAGGCAGCCCAGACTCAGGTACGGACTCAGACCAGTGGTGCTGGGCAGCAGAGAGTTGGGGATGGTGCGCGGTTTGGAGAAGTTCGCCACCCAGCCCTGCAGAGACACACACACACACACACACACACACATCAGGACAGGCCTTTCACCTGGTGCTAGTTCAGCGCTAGTGCTGGTTCTGTAGGGCTGCGGCAATATACTGAGACACTTGCAATTTGTGGATAGTTACTATGTTTAGGCTAGTGTTGAACAGCAGATGGCGCTCTAGGCTACTGTTTAACAGCATTGTAGGCTAATTTTTAACATCAGAATAGAGCTATAAACTAGTTTTTAACAGCAGACTGTGCTCTAGGCTAGTTTATAACCGCATTGTAGGCTAGTTTTTAATCCTAGATGGTGCTCTCGGCTGGTTTTTACCATCAGATGGCACTCTAGGCCAGTTTTTGACAGCAGGTGGCGCTCTAGGCCAGTTTTTGACAGCAGATGGCACTCTAGGCCAGTTTTTGACAGCAGGTGGCGCTCTAGGCCAGTTTTTGACAGCAGGTGGCGCTCTAGGCCAGTTTTTGACAGCAGATGGCGCTCTAGGCCAGATTTTGACAGCAGGTGGCGCTCTAGGCCAGTTTTTGACAGCAGATGGTGCTCTAGGCCAGTTTTTGACAGCAGATGGCGCTCTAGGCCAGATTTTGACAGCAGGTGGCGCTCTAGGCCAGTTTTTGACAGCAGATGGTGCTCTAGGCCAGTTTTTGACAGCAGGTGGCGCTCTAGGCCAGTTTTTGACAGCTGGTGGCGCTCTAGGCCAGTTTTTGACAGCAGATGGCGCTCTAGGCCAGATTTTGACAGCAGATGGTGCTCTAGGCCAGTTTCTGACAGCAGATGGTGCTCTAGGCCAGTTTTTGACAGCAGGTGGCGCTCTAGGCCAGTTTTTGACAGCAGGTGGCGCTCTAGGCCAGTTTTTGACAGCAGATGGCGCTCTAGGCCAGATTTTGACAGCAGGTGGCGCTCTAGGCCAGATTTTGACAGCAGGTGGCGCTCTAGGCCAGTTTTTGACAGCAGGTGGCGTAGGCCAGTTTTTGACAGCAGGTGGCGCTCTAGGCCAGTTTTTGACAGCAGATGGCGCTCTAGGCCAGTTTTTGACAGCAGGTGGCGCTCTAGGCCAGTTTTGGACAGCAGATGTAGCTCTAGGCCAGTTTTTGACAGCAGGTGACGCTCTAGGCCAGTTTTTGACAGCAGGTGGTGCTCTAGGCCAGTTTTTGACAGCAGGTGGCGCTCTAGGCCAGTTTTTGACAGCAGATGGTGCTCTAGGCCAGTTTTTGACAGCAGGTGGCGCTCTAGGCCAGATTTTGACAGCAGGTGGCGCTCTAGGCCAGTTTTTGACAGCAGATGGTGCTCTAGGCTAGTTTTTGACAGCAGGTGTTGCTCTAGGCTAGTTTTTAACAGCAGACTGTGCTCTAGGCAAGTTAATAACCGCATTGTAGGCTAGTTTTTAATCCTAGATGGCGCTCTCGGCTGGTTTTTACCACCAGATGGCGCTCTAGGCCAGTATTTGACAACAGGTGGTGCTCTAGGCCAGTTTTGACAGTAGATGGTGCTCTAGGCCAGTTTTAGACAGCAGGTGGTGCTCTAGGCCAGATTTTGACAGCAGGTGGCACTCTAGGCCAGTTTTTGACAGCAGATGGTGCTCTAGGCTAGTTTTTGACAGCAGGTGGTGCTCTAGGCTAGTTTTTAACAGCAGACTGTGCTCTAGGCAAGTTAATAACCGCATTGTAGGCTAGTTTTTAATCCTAGATGGCGCTCTCGGCTGGTTTTTACCACCAGATGGCGCTCTAGGCCAGTTTTTGACAACAGGTGGTGCTCTAGGCCAGTTTTGACAGCAGATGGTGCTCTAGGCCAGTTTTAGACAGCAGGTGGTGCTCTAGGCTAGTTTATAACAGCAGACTGTGCTCTAGGCGAGTTAATAACTGCATTGTAGGCTAGTTTTTAATCCTAGATGGCGCTCTCGGCTGGTTTTTACCACCAGATGGCACTGTAGGCCAGTTTTTGACAGCAGATGGTGCTCTAGGCTAGTTTTTAATTCTGCACTCAGCGTCACCTATATTCTCTCGTTAGCATTGATCAGTATTGTATTAGCTGCTCACCTGACTCTGGAAGTGTTTCTCGAGCCGCTGCAGGGCGTGACTCTCTCCACCGGGCCACAGCACCTCCGCCTCAACCTGCAGACCCAGATCAGCCAGAGAAGGCACAGCATACACCCGATCCACATCCACAGGAGTCACACACCTCCTGCACACAGCACACACACAATCTCCCATCATGCTCTGCTGCTGTCGCCGTCTGCACACACACTCTTGGCAGGCAAAAGCTCCATCTGTTCGCAGGCGGCAGTCGTGAAAGCAGTGTCAGACACAACACAACCCTGAAAACCCACTCAGACGCTCGTGTCGCCCACACACAAACACAGGCGCTCGTATCGCCCTTACTGGAAGTCCTCGATGCTCACATCCCGCGCCGGTTTCTCTGGCTCACCCAAGACTGACAAAACATGCAGGAACTTCTTGTATGTGAGCGGCGGAGAGCCTCCGTTGGCCTTCACGATCCTGAATAGACAGAAACAGACACATTAACATACTCAGTCTCTTCTGAAAGCATTTGTTCACTTACAGAATAATTATTATATTAATCCACAATTATTTATTCTCGTCATTAAAGATGTTTCATTGATTCTTCAATTGAAAAGAAATGAAGTTTTTTTTTTAAGAAAACAACCAGGATTTGTTGGCCCAAAAATGGTATCACTATGGTAAATGTCAAAACACATGGAATTATTATCAAAATGAGGCACAAAACATGGTAATAATGCAGTAAATGTAAAAATGATAAACATGCCATCTGAAACATGGCAGTCCCAAAATGTTATTACTGCCATCATAGTATGGTCCATAACATGGTAATTATGTGGCAAATGTTGAAAAATCATGCTTTAGTCACCATTATATGATCCAAAACATGGAGTTATTATGGTAAACATTAAAAACATGCATTAAAAACATGGTAGTTTCAAAATTAGAAGGCCTAAAATTTTATTACTTCCATCATAGAATGGTCCAAAGCAGGGTAATTTTGTGGTAAATGCAAAAAAAAAAAAAAAAAAAAAAAAAAAAAAAACATGCTTTAGGCACCATCATATGGTCAAAAACATGGAATTATTACGGCAAACATTAAAAACCCAAAGGCCCAAAAAGAATATTACTATGGTTAATGTAAATAAATGGTAAGTAAATAAATAAATATATATGATAAACAAACACTTGGCATTACCGTCATAAGGTCCAAAACACGGTAATACTGTGGTAAATGTAAAAATGGTGAAAAAAATAAAAAACAAGCCATCAAAAACATGGTATTTCCAAAATTATGAAGCCCAAAATGGTATTACTATGGTAAGTGTCAAAACACGTGGTTTAAGCATCATAGTATGGTCCAATTCATGGTAATTATGTGGAAAATGTTGAATAAAACATGCTTTCGGCACCATAATATGGTCCAAAACATGGACTTATTATGGTAAACATAAAAAACATGCATAAAAAACATGGTATTTTCAAAATTACAAGGGCCTAAAAGTGTATTACTATGGTAAATGTAAATAAATGGTAAATAAATAAATATGTACGGTAAACAAAGACTTGGCATTACCATTATAATAAGAACTAAAACAAGGCAATACTGTGGTAAATGTAAAAATGGTAAACATTAAAAAACAAGCCATCAGAAACATGGTATTTCCAAAATTATGAAGCCCAAAAATGCTATTACTATAGTAAACGTCAAAACACATTGCATAACAATCATAGTATGGTCCAAACCATGGTAATTCTGTGGTAAATGTTGGAAGAAACATGATTTAGGCAGCATTATATGGTTCAAAACATGCAGTAATTACAGTAAACATAAACAAACATGCATCAAAAACATGGTATTTTCAAAAATGTAAGGCCCAAAAAAGGTATTACTATGGTAAATGTAAATAAATGGTAAGTAAATAAATAACTATGTGTGGTAAACAAAGACTTGGCATTACTATCATAATAAGGTCCAAAACATGGTAATACTGCAGTAAATGTAAAAATGGTAAACATCAAAAAACAAGTCATCAGAAACATGGCATTTCCAAAATTAGGACGCCCAAAATTGTTATTTCTATGGTAAATATCAAAACACATGCCATAACCATCATAGCATGGTCCAAACCATGGTAATTCTGTGGAAAATGTTGAAAAAAAACCCGATTTAGGCAGCATTATATAGCCCAAAACATGGAATTTTTTATAGTAAACATAAAAAAACATGCATTAAAAACATGGTATTTTCAAAATCCAAGATCCAAATCATAGAAAATTAGAAATACTGTGGTAAATGCAAAAACAACAACACATTTGCCATTATTTTTTTTATTTTATTTCAAAACAGTATATCCACCAAAAGGCCAAAACATAGTAGTACTATAGTAACTTGACTAATTGATTCTTAAGGTAAGACTCTTACTCCTCATCTGGGTCTCTGAAACTGCACTGGAACTGTAGTTCAACCCACCGAGACTGACTATATGAAGAAAGATAATCCTGGATCCCATGTGTGAGAGTAAATAATCAAGCAACATTTACTCTGGAATTAAAGGCCTTATAAAATCTAAATAATTATTTTAGATGTCAGTATGTTAGTCTTAATGATATCTATGATCTAGTGTTCACCAAAAACAGTGTCAAAAATCACATTTAGAAGATATAAACCTGATATAACATCCAAAGATTGCCGTTTCTCTCTTCCGCCTGAATGGATCTGTGATTTTGTTTGTCGTCTCTTCATACTTCAATTTCTCACCAAATCTTCTGACCACTCAAATGCTCTCCAGTGTCTGACATGCCCCGCCCCCTTCTTCCCATTGGCTGTTCATTTGATGTGCTTGAGCTCAACTGTGACTTGCCATTGTGACAAAACCAAAATACTATAGGCGGAGCTACTATATACCCCGCCCTCTCTTCTTGCTTCAGTTGAAATTACATCAAACATCAAATAGAAATACACATTTCGAAGCCCTTCACGGGAGCTGTAAGCTAATAAAGTTGTCATCATACCTCTTGACGTCGTACAGCGTGTGCGATATACATGTGTACGTCTGCAGTCCATTTTCCTGCGCCACTGTCTGTATGTCCTTGTCCATGCGTGTGTAATACGGCTCCACTTCAGTGTCGTAACTGATTTGTGTGATTCCCCACTGTGCTACGAGCTCCCGCAGGATGTTAGCCGTCGACCCGCACAGGACGAAAAGTCGTGATCCAATCGCCCGCAGACGAGTGTCCAGATCCTCCAGACTCTGGAGAAGAAACCGCCAGCGTAACGCACCCATGTGCATTGCCCCCTGCAGGAACACACGGTCCAGGACGTACACTGGATAGAGCGTGGAGGAGGACGCTAGCGCCCCCAACAGGCTGGGGTTATCATGCAGGCGCAAGCCTTTGCGAAACAGATGGATGGTGCGGTGACTCATGGCGATCGACTTTCTCCAAGATGAAAACACTTCAGACGGGCTGAAACAGAACAATGAACTTTAGTAAAATGAAGGCTCAAAACATGGTGTTAGCATGGTAAAAAATAAATAAAAAACATACTTTTGCTATCAAGATAAGGTTCAAAATTGAATTACTTCAAAAGCATGCTATTGAAAACATGCTAATTTCCAAAATAAATAGTATTACTATGGTAAATGTAAAAAAAACATGCCATTAGGATTGTAACAAAAACATGGTAATACTGTGCTAAGTATAAAAAACATGTGTTTGCCATCATTAAAAGGTCTAAAACATGGAAATAAATCAACAACAAAAGATGATATTGAATAAGGATATTGAAAACTTGGTTTTTATAAAATTATAAATAACATCAAGGGTTTTACTTACGTAAATGTCAAAACACATGGGATTAAAATCATAATAGGATCCAAAACATGGTGTTAGCATGGTAAATAAAAATAAAAAACACATGCATTTATCATTATGAAATGAATTAACAATATATTACAGTGATTAATGTCAAACTACATGGCTTTACTATCATGATAAGGTCCAAAACATGGTAATACTAAGGTATATATAAAAAAGAAAACATGCTGATAAGTTTCAAAACTGAATTACGACAAAAAACATGCCATCAAGAGCATGCTGTTTGCAAAATTATAGGGCCCAAAAATTGTGTTACTATGGTAAATCTTAAAACACATTTCATTAATATAATAAAGTCGGAAACTTGGAAATAATATGGTCAATTTAAAAAACACTTTCCATCACAAGTCCAAAACATGGCATAACATCAAAAATAAAACATGCTATCAAAACATGCTACTTCCAAAATTGTACAAAAATAGTATTGCTAAGGTAAATGTCAAAGCACATGGCATTAACAGTATAATAAAGTCCAAAACATGGTAATACTGCTGTAAATACTAAAAACATGTTTTTGCCATCATGATGTGGTTCAATTTATAGAATTACATCAAAAAAACATGCCATCAAAAACATGCATTCTTTTTACATTATAAGGTCACAAAATGGTATTATTATGGCAAATGAAAAAAACATATTCCATTAACATTTTAAAAAGGTCCAAAAATAATGTTAAAACATAGTAAATATTATAAAAAGTCAGTTACTATGGTAAATGCAAAAAAAAAACATGCCATTAACATTGAAACAAAAACATGGTAAAACTGTGCTAAATATAAAAAAACATGTGTTTGCCATCATTACAAGGTGCAAAACATGGAATTACATAAAAAAAAAAACATGCATTCTTTTTACAATATAAAGTCACAAAATGGTATAATGGCAGATGTAAAACATATTCCATTAACATTATAAAAAGATCCTAAAATAATGGTAAAACATAGTAAATATTATTGAACAAACAAGCGTTTGCCATCATGTTAAGGTCCAAAATATAGAATTATAATAGTAAACTTAAAAAAACAAGACATGAAAAATCTGAAAACATGGGACTAGCTTTTGAAAAAACAAAACACCACATTAATTAAAGTTAGGTGAAGTTGTAAAGGCAAAATAACATTTAGCACTATTTAATTGACTGAAAAGTGTTGTACTCTGATAGTCATTGGCAGCTAATATGATTCGACTATTTAGAAATAACAAAGAATAATTTTATGAAATTATACTGTAAAGGTGAATGTATGAATATGTGAATATAAAACCAACTTTACCTCAATATTAATTGGTTTAAAATGAAATAAAATTTTAAAAAATAGGACACCAGGATGATGCGGTTTATGGAATTACCGTAATAAATCAAACATGATACAAATTATTATCATCATACATGTGACACATATGGCATGTTAAGTTTCATTGCTTTTATTATAGCAAATTTTTAAAATATGAATATGTCACTGCCATCATAAGAACTTAAACAAAGCATTATTATGACTGACGTCAAAAACAAAGCATTGCCATATCATGATTTATGGTCCAAAATGTTGAATTACCAAGGCAAACAATTACAACATCAAAACAATGCCAGCTAAAGAGACTGTTAAAAACACAGACACATTTTTACCATGGTAAATGAGACAGTTTTATGTCTTTGTTGATTCCAAAAGCCCATAAATAAAGGCTGAATGAGGTCAATTATTTATATTTAAATTATAATTATTTATACAGAAACAGCAGTTCTGGCCCTGGATTATCGCCACTTGACTCACTTATAAACATTAACACGGTTACACAAAGATGTTTAGAAGTATATACATTGCATTATTATACAGCTCATACAGATCTCCAACCATGACATATTTCACATTTCCCGGAATGTTTTTAAAGGTCAAAATGTCCACCAACCTCCAGATCGCCTCAGGCAACATCCATTAGGACACTTAACACCAATTAAAAATCAAAACCCAACCTTAGCGTACACGTATAATTACTGGTAACTAAGTAATGTTTACAAGACGATCGTTACATGAAAGTACACACGCTATCCGCCTAGCACAGACCTCGCACGTACGACATGACCCCGCCCCTTCCTCACACCCTATTGGACGAACACATCCATATGATACTGAGAACTAGCTCCTGATTAGTCAGTTTCACATAGCTTCACAGTGCTCGGCGTGTGATTGGACGAAGCGACTGTAACTCAAATGTAAAGCGGTCGTCGTTCTCCATATATATTTTAATGAAGTTATAAACTAAATGTGAGTGTTTTTAACGGTGTCATTTGAGGTGTCCGGATTGAAGGAGTGAATCGGCGTCGTGTGAAGTCACGGGCGTGACCGGGATATGCCTTATTATGTAAATAGGTCAAACTAAAGAATTTAGGTCAAATCCCGACCTCTAGTGGACACACACACACACACACACACACACACACACACACACACACACACACACACACACACACAGAGTGACAATAAAGTAAATTGAAGTTTAAAAGAAGTTGTAGAGAAATATGAAACAATCTTAAGTCGCTTTTTAAGTTACTAAATGTGCTGCTAGGGTACTTTTAATGTGAAAGTGTACATTGTTTGCTATTTTTAAAGATCAAGATAGGTTTAAGATTGTATTAGATTACATTTACCAACACTAACATACAATATAAGATGGTTTACACATAAATAAACCATTTTAAATCAATTGACCGCGAATAAATAAACACTGAAGTTCCAAACAAGACCCAATCATGAGAATCAGAGAAGACGTTCCTGACTGTGACCGCTAGATGGAGACAAACTCACATTTAACAGTACGTTTAGATTAAGTTTCAATACAAACGAACGCTAATATAATTTAATTTAGCCAATATAGAATATTTTTAAATTTATATTAAACATTGTGTATATTTAACTAATAATGAAAAGACATTAGGCTAATGTGCCCAAACATGTTTCATTATTAATAAAGCACAATTCCTAATATGGCAAAACAATTAACACACAACAAAATATTGTTGTGGAACACATTTCAATGTAATGAAAAGTCCACTTTCCGGTCTCCATCCTGTAGAAATGGCTAATATTGAATAAGCTATAACCTTTTATGATAAATTAGATGCTGTTTATTTTTAGCGCTGTTATTATGGCTTATGTTTATGTAATCTGTTTTTATAGTAATGCAAATAGAATACAGAGTTGATATGTAAACAATATTTGTATAAAATACACAAAATATCAACAAATGTCAACGAAAAAAGTTAAAGCGATAATAAGAAAGAGAAAATATAAATACTTAAATGTAAGATCTTTAAGTATCAATTACAATAAATAAATCAAAATAGCTCTGCGTGCTTTCTTCTTTCAGATAATTAAATGGTTTTTAGATAATGTCTGAAGTCTTTTAAAAATAATAAGAAACATGAAAATGTGGTTTACATTTCTGTATAAATAAAATTTACAAACATGTAATCAAATGCATAACAAAACAAGCATTGCTTTTAGTGGAGACACATTAATAACGACCAAAACTAGTTTCTATAAAAGTTAAAAAGTAAAAGTATCATTAATCAATATGCCAGCAGGTTTGCAAAGTTATATTTATGTAATCAAAAACACCAGGCAGTGCGCGTTGCTGTGGGCGTGGCTATGTGAGTTGACCACGCCCCTCGACTGTGCACGTGTTTGTTCACAGCTGAGAATCACTGACAGCTTGAACGTGTGTGTTTTTCAGTCAGCGCGTGTGTGTGTGTGAGAGAAACAGCAGCATCACAGACAGAGATGAGCACAGAGAAGTGGAGGACAGGACAAATACAACAACTACACACTCCAACCGACAGTGAGTATCACACACACATACACACGCGCACACACACACACACACAAAACGCGCGATAAACAGAAATAGACAATAAAAACGCCAAACACACTCTATAAACACAGGAAAACACACTTCAAACACCAAATACACACTATAAACACAATATATAATCACTAAACACATACTATATAAGCACATTAAACATATTGTAAAACACCCAACGCATACTAAACACAATTTAAACACTAATCACACAGTAAAAAAACAAACACACTATAAACACACAATATGAACACTAAACACAAAGTAACACATCAAACACTATAAAAACACAATATGAACACTAAACACACAATATAAACACCAAACACACTATAAACACACAATATAAACATTAAAGCCACAGTAACACATCAAACACTATAAAAACACAATATTAACACTAAACACACAATATGAACACAAAACACACTATAAACACACAATATTAACACTAAACACACTATAAACACAATATAAACACCAATCACACTATAAACACACAGTATATACACAACATGACCACAAAACACGCAATATAAAAACAAATGCACTATAAGCACTCAGTAAAACACCAAACACACACCATAAACACACAATATGAACAAAAAATCTCTATAAATACACAATATAAACACTAAACAATATAAACACACCATATAACCACTAAAGCCACCATGTAAGCATTAACACACTATAAACACACAATATTAACACTAAACACACAATATAAACACAATATAAACACACAATATAAACACTAAACACACTGTATAAACACACAATATAAACACACAATATAAACACTAAACACACTATATAAAAACACTAAACACTAAACACACAATATAAACACTAAACACACTAAAAACTATAAAAACACAATAAAAAACACTAAACACACAGTAAAATACCAAACACACAATGTAACACAATATAAACACACAATAAAAACACTAAACACACAATATAAACACTAAACTAACCATAAAAACGCAAAACACACACAAAAAACACTAAACACAGTAAAATACCAAACACACAATATAAACACTAAACACACTATAAAAAAGCTAAACACACTTTATAAACACTAAACAAATTTTATAAAAACTAAACACATGATATAAACACTAAAAACACAGTAAAATACCAAACACACTTTATAAACACTAAACACACAATATAAACACTAAACACACTTTATAAACACTAAACACACTATATAAATACCAAACACACAGTTTAAACACTAAACACACTATAAAAAAAGCTAAACACACAATATAAACACTAAACACACTATATAAACACTAAACAAACTATAAAAAAGCTAAACACTTGATATAAACACTAAACACACTTTATAAACACTAAACACTTGATATAAACACTAAACACACAGTAAAACACCAAACACACAATATAAACACTAAACTAACAATAAAAATGCAAAACACAATATAAACACTAAACTCATGATATAAACACTAACACACAGTAAAATACCAAACACGCAATATAAAACACTAAACACACAATATAAACACTAAACAAAATATAAACAGACATTATTAATGCTAAACACACACAAAAAATGCTAAACACACTATATAAACACTAAACACACACTAAAATACCAAACACACAACATAAACACTAAACACACAGTAAAATACCAAACACACAATATAAACACTAAACAGAATATAAACAGACACTATTAATGCTAAACACACACAAAAAATGCTAAACACACTATATAAACACTAAACACACACTAAAATACCAAACACACAACATAAACACTAAACACACAATGAAAAGGCTAAACACACAGTATACACACTAAACACACTATATAAACACAATACAAAACACTAAAACCACAGTAAAATATCAAACACACACTATAAACACACAACATAAACACTAAACCCACAGTAAAGCATCAAACAGACACTGTAAACATTAAATCTGCATATAAATCTTCTATTGTTTATGTTTAGTTTGGTTTATGGTGTATGTTTTTCACTTCCTCACACTAAATATAATGTGTTTTCTGTATTTTTTTCATTCTTTGAAGTTACGCGACAGTTAAGAGGCACCTCTGTTAGCTAAATAAAGTGTGTGACAAACTGAACTGTCTGTGATGTATAAGAAGTGAGATTTGAAGACTCTCGTTCCTCTTTCTCACTCACAAACACACATAGACTTTTTTATTTTTCCTGTTGCCCCTTGACAAGAAATGAAAGTAGTGATTCATCCTGATTCCTGTGAATTTACCAGCTTGTTTTGAGTTAAATGATAGCAATCTCTCTCTCTGTGTGTGTGTGTTTGTTTGTGTGTGTGTGTTTGTTTGTTTGTGTGTGTGTGCGCGCATGTGTGTGTGCGCGCATGTGTGTGTGCGCATGTGTGTCGATCAGACGTTGATCGCAGTGCCATGAAGAAGATCAGCTCCATGTTCTCAGCATTACAGGAGAAGTTCCAGAGAGCAAGTGAGTCTTGCGTTACATATTTTTTTATATGTGTGTGTGCATTTAAATTGATATATACAGTGTGTGTGTGTGTGTGTGTGTGTGTGTGTGTGTATGTACATATATATATAGATAGGGGTATACTGAAGTCACCGTTCTGTCATGGATTCGGCACGACAGGAATAAGCTTCAATTGTCCAGTGTTTTTTTTTCCTTTTGTTACTTTTGAACAAGCAGAAGTGTTTCGTCACGATCAGCTACAGAACTAAAAACTTCTTGTTATGCAAAAGTACAAAACAAGCACAATAATGAAAAATAAATCTAATTAAAATATAAATATAAGGTGCAAGGTTAAATTTATTGTTGTTTGAAAAACAATCTGCTGTGCACACTCACTGGCCACTTTATTAGGTACACCTATCCAGCTGCTCATTAACACATGGCAGCAACTCGATGCATTTAGGCATGTAGACATGGTCAAGACGATCTGCTGCAGTTTAAAACTAGCATCAGAATAAGGAAGAAAGGGGATTCTGCCCTGAGTATTTCAGAAACTGCTGATCTACTGGGATCTACCGAGCTCTGCAGAAGAGCATCTCTGAACACACAACACCTCCAACCTTGAGGCGGATGGGCTACAGCAGCAGAAGAGCACACCGGGTGCCGCTCCTGTCAGCTAAGAACAGGAAACTGAGGCTACAATTCACACAGACTCACCAAAACTGGACAATAGAAGATTGGAGAAACGTTGCTGCTCTGATGAGTCTCCATTTCTGCTGACACATTCGGATGCTCGGCTCACAATTTGGCCTCAACAGCATGAAAGCATGGATCATCCTGCCTTGTATCAGCGGTTCAGGCTGGTGGTGGTGGTGTAATGGTGTGGGGGAGATTTTTTGGCACACTTTAAACTGATGGCTTTTTATTTGCATGTTTTTTTATGTTTTTTATTTACATTTTAACAATGTTACTATTAACTATTTTATTCTTCAGTAGGTTATGTATAAAATATAGTGATTCTAATATTTTAATAATTAATTTGATTATTGGAAATCACCAAGCGACCTCCACGTTGGGAACCACTGGGCTAGTTGGTTACATTTTGTTGCTTTTACAATACAATACAATGCTTGATTGTCAGACTTGCATCTGAAATTTTTCTTGCATAACAGCACGGTAAATACAGTATTTCTTACAACGAGACGAAGACATTTAAAAAAAACCTAATTATTTTGCACAGCCTTTATTCAGCTTAAAGACAGCATGATGTACAAATTATTAACACCGTGGCCCGATTTGCTTACGGTACCTGATAATGAATATCTTTTTTATTTGCGGCTGGGTCATGTAATTTATCAGGAAACAAAGTAACAGTCATAGATATTTACAGTGTGTTTATATATGGGTATCAGTTCCTTTCATATGCATGTCTTCTCCATTATTATCTGATCCATTACTTCTCACCATGAGAAAAACAAGGTGTTGCACGCAGATTCAAATGTGTGTGTCTGAGAGCCCTGAATTATGATTGGCTTGTATGTTCTTTAGATGAGACAGAATCTTATATTTACATAGTTTTTTCCGTTTAAATGCAGTTGACGGAGGTTTTACTTTATTTAAATGTTGACTATTGTTTAATATAAACTCATATTTCATTATTAGTTGTCGTGTTTTCTGAAAAAAAAAAAGTTTTTCCTTTCATCTCAATTATGCTGACTTGGCAAAGTCACCATAATGCTTTACAGTACAATGTGAAACAATATTTAAACCAGGGGTGTCCAAACTCAAGTCCTGTAGGGCCGGTGTCCTGCAGAGTTTAGCTCCAACTTCCTTCAACACACCTGTCTGGAGCTTAGTATACCTAGAAAGAGCCTGATTAGCGAGTTCAGGTGTGTTTAATTGGGGTTGGAACTAAAATATACAGGACACCGGCCCTCCAAGACCGAGTTTGGGCAGTCCTGTTTTAAACGGTAACTCCTCCTACATTTTTAAAGCCACCGCCACCAAACTCTGAACACTTCTTCTGGAGGGTCTGACTCGGGTTGCTATGTCTTTTCTAACTGATCGGATGTACAGATTTAATTTAACTTGCGATTAGATCTGTGAAAAACCGATTGACTTTTCTTGGTGGTGGAAAACGTTTGTACAGCAAGTAGGGTTAAGCCATGTCGACCAATTTGGCATTGTACTTTGTCTAATGTGAAACATAACGATGGATGATGGAATCGTTATCATGTAAAGAGGGGTGCGAACGGTGTGCGACTTATTTGAGGATTACTTGAGGAAGATTATCACACGTTTGGGGGCATTATGAGTCCCGCAAATGCATAGAGACTCCTGGATCTTCCGGGAGACTTGGGATGTCTGAATATCACGTTTTACAACTGTAGTGAGACACGATCCAGCAGTACATCCTTGATAAACTGTCTGACGTGCACTGCTCTCTGGAGCTCAGACGAGCACATGTCAGAGTATGGCTGTGTGTGTGTGGTCATATGATGTGGATTTACAGCGGATTGAGGGCTGTTCAGAAATGCTAGGTAAAACACGGTGTGGATGTGGATCATTTTTGTTTTAAAATGCCATTTTAATACTAACATGTATTAGAGTAAATGAGGCCTGATTGTGTATTTTTCGCGAGCAGGTTTGGGACAGGGGCGGGGTGGAGGCGCGGAATGTTGTCTATTGGCCATCGGCGGTGCACAATGTCATTGTCTATCGGCCCAACCCTAACAGCGACCTAATATATAGCATTTAAGCTGTTTATCACTAGCCTGTGTCTTTAAACAACATTATAAGCATGCTAGCATAAGGTAAAAAGTACTTCACTTATCTATGACATTTTTTTTGTTAAGTTGCTATAATAATGTGTCAACATTTGCATTTTAAATGTTTTAAATGGTAAATATTTAAATCTCATTTAATCTTTAGGATTGCATGCTATGTATTTTTGTCTGTTCATATACTGTAAGATATGAATGCAGCTTTTTAAAAGTGTCATGTTTGTGCTGTTAGAAAGCTAGCATTGCTCTAAATCATGCTGCATAGCTTATGTGAGCATAGCTGCATAGCTTATGCATCCAGTTTTTAAACATGTTATTAGCATGGTAATACATGCTACTAACTTGAAAAAAACATGCTTTAAGTCATGTTTTCAACATGCTTATTAATGCTAGCAATGTGCTAAACCATGCTAGAAACTTTATAATTGTGTTCATTTTTAGAAAACTGCTAAATAATTTTAGTAACGTGCATGAACATGCTAGCAACTTCATCAATGATAAATGTTACTATGTTATTTGAATATTTTTCCCCATGTTTATTGATGCTAGCAATGTTCTAAATCCTGCTGGAAACATGATCAGTTCTTTAATTTTAGAAACATGCTAATTTGTGTTAGTAACTGGAAAAAACACTGTTTAATTCATACCAACAACATGTTTATTGATGCTAGCACTGTGGTAAATGATGCTAGAAAAATGATCATTCATTTAGTTTTAAAAACATGTAATTAACATGCTCATTCATGTTAGTAACTTGTAAAACAGTGCTCTAAGTCATGCTAACTACATGCTTATTGATGCTAGCAATGTGATAAATGATGCTAGAAAAATTATCAGTACTTTAATATTAAAAAAACATGTCATTATCATGCTAATTCATGTTAGTAACTTGTAAAATAGTGCTTTTAGTCATGCTAGCAATCTGCTTATCCATGCTAGTAATGGGCTAAATCATGCTAGAAACATTATCAGTCTTTAAAAACATGCCATTAACATGCTAATTTGTGTTAGTTAATTGAAAAAACAGTGTGCTCAAGTCAAGCTAGCAACATGTTTATTAATGCTAGAAGTGTGCTAAATCATGCTAAAATGATCAGTTCTTTCATTTTAAAAACATAATATTAACATGCTAACTAATGTTAGTAACTTGAAAAACAGTACTCTAAGTCATGCTAACGACATGCTAATAATAATATTAATATTTAAAAACATGTCATTATCATGCTAATTCATGTTAGTAACTTGTAAAACAGTGCTTTAAGTCATGCTAACAACCTGCTTATTCATGCTAGCAATGTGCTAAACCATGCTAGAAATTTTATAATTGTGTTAATTTTAGTAACTTGCTGGAACAGGGTGCTAAATCACGCTAGCAACTTATTCAGTGTTAAAATGCCATGTTTATTGATGCTAGCAATGATCTTAATCATGCTAGAACAATTATTAGTACTTTAATTTTAAAAACATGTCATTAACATGCTAATTCATGTTAGTAACCTAAAAAACAGTGCTCTAAGTCATGCTAATAACATGCTTATTCATGTTAGCACTGTGCTAAATCATGCTAGAAACATTATCAGTACTTTAATTTTATATTAACATGCTAATTCATGTTAGTAACTTCTAAAACAATGCTTTAAGTCATGCTAACAACATGCTTATTCATGCTAGCAATGTGCTAATCATGCTAGAAACATTAACAGTAATTTAATTTTAGAAACATGTTATTAACTTGCTTATTTATGTTAATAATTTGAAAAACAGTGTGCTTAGGTCTTGCTAACAGTATGTTTATAGATGCTAGCATTGATTTAAATCATGCTAGAAACATTATAAGTATTTTAATTGTAGAAACATGATATTAACATGCTAAATTATGTTAGTAACTTGAAAAAAAAAGATTTGTCATGCTAATAACTTTAATGTTAAAATGCAACATTTATTTTTACTGTAACTTTGTTTTTTGTTTTTTTAAGCGATCATCAAAGTTTGCTATAAACTTTACTCCTCTAGTGTGAATATGAACATACACAGTGTGATAATGTCAGAGAGGTTTAATTTAATCTCTCAGTCCATGACACCAGAGGAATGTTATGAGGAAACTGAAAACAAATGTGACGGTGAAGTCTGTCGAAATCAGATTAGATTGGTTTAGACTTGTTTTTCTCGGTGAAAATTAGCTGAAGCAGCATCTTCATCCTAATGAAATGATCTAAAATCAACACGAAGCCCTGCTGAAAACCCTTTCAGCACTGTGTAACTGTGTAGTCATGGATGTTTATGTAATCTGCATTAAGCAATGAGAAAGTACTTGTAAATAGTCAATTATTGAAAAAATACTTGTAATCAGATTACAGTTACTTTTTATGGATTACATGAGTACATATTGTTAACACAATGGCAGTGAGTTGTTTGCAATTAATTGATTCTTCTCATTTTAACGTTTGTATTTTGTTCATAATAATCCTGCCGCTTGTATAAATTCATTATTCTTTGTGTTTGTGATGTTTCTGTAGTGTGCTGTGTTTCTGTAATTCTGCCATCTGCACTAGTGTTTTAGCTGGAATATTAGATGTCACAGGGATATTTGAAGTTTTTCAATATTGTTTTTGTACTCTTGCTGTTTTAAATGTATGTTATGTTTGGTATATGTTTGTGGTTTAGTGTTATTCAGTGTTTCTTTCAGCAAACAGTTACAGTGATGTACATTAGTGTGAGTATTGTGGACTATTAACTGTTCATCATTGCACTTTAAACACAAGCTGTCGAGACTCGTGTTGATCATAAACAATAAAGATATTTATAATTTCTATACTTGTCAAAATAGCACAAGATTATCCTGCTTTAATATATGTGACATCAAATAAAAGCAAACAAAAGAGCACAAAAGTAATCTATATGTAATCTAAAAGTAATCTACAAAGAGCACAATAGTAATCTACAACAGTTATCGGAAGGTAATTTAAAAAGAGCGCAAAAGTAATATACATTTAATCTAAAAGTAATCTACGAAAGCAATCTAAAAGCAAACTACAAAAGAGCACAAAAGTAATCTAAATGTCATAAAGTAATCTACAAAGGATCACAAATGTAAGTATATTACAGTAATCTAAATGCAAACTACAAACCAGCACAAAAGTAATCTAAATGTAATCTACAAAAGAGAAAAAAGGTAACCTATATGTAATCTAAAAGTAATCTACAAAGGTAATCTGCAAAAGCACAAAAGTAATCTTCTGTAATTTAAAAGTAATCTACAAAATATTATACAAATGATTGCAAAAGTAATCTATATTTAATCTAAAAGTAATCTACAAAAGGCCACAAATGTAATATTTACAGTTGAAGTCAGAATTGTTAGCCCCTGTGAATTATTAGCCCTCCTGTTTATTTTTTATCCAATTTTTGTTTAACGAAGAGCAGATTTCTTCAACACTGATCTAATTAGAATAGTGTTAATAACTCATCTCTAATCACTGATTTCTTCTTTGCCATGATGACAGTACTTGATATTAGACATTTAAAGGCTTCACTAGGGTAATTAGGGTAACTAGGCAGGTTAGGGTAATTAGGCAAGTTGTTGTATAATGATGGTTTGTTCTGTAGATTATCCAATATAGCTTAAAGGGGCTAATATTCCTTTTTTTATTCAAAACTGCTTTTATTCTAGCCAAAATTAAACAAATAAGACTGTCTCCACAAGAAAAAATATTTTTTAGACATGCAGTGAAAATTTTCTGAATCTGTTAAACATCATTTGTGAAATATTTAAAAAGGAAAAAAAATTATATATATATATATATATATATATATATATATATATATATATATATATATATATATATATATATATATATATATATATATATATATAATAATCAAAGTATTAGGCGTGCTAATAATTCTGACTTATGTTGTATGTAAGTATATTACAGTAATCTAAAATCAAACTACAAACAAGCACAAACATAATCTAAATGTAATCTACAAAAAAAGCACAGAAGTAATATAAATGAAATATAAAAGTAATCCACATGGGTAATCTAAAAGCAAACTACAAACAAGCACAAAAGTAATCTATGTACTTTAAAGTAATTTACAAAAGGCCACAAATGTAATATATAAGTATATTACAGTAATCTAAATGCAAACTACAAACAAGCAAAATCATAATCTAAATGTAATCTACAAAAGAGCACAAATGTAATCTAAATGTAATCTACAAAAGAGCACGAAGGTAATCTAAATGTAATCTAAAAAAGAGCATGAAAGTAATCTAAATATAATTTATAAAAGAGCACGAAAGTAATCTAAATGTAATCTACAAAAGAGCACGAAGGTAATCTAAATGTAATCTAAAAAAGAGCACGAAAGTAATCTAAATATAATTTATAAAAGAGCACGAAAGTAATCTAAATGTAATCTATAAAAGAGCACGAAGGTAATCTAAATGTAATCTATAAAAGAGCACGAAAGTAATCTAAAGGTAATCTACAAAAGAGCACAAAAGTAATCTAAATATAATCTATAAAAGAGCACAACAGTAATCTTAAAGTAATATAAAAGTAATCTAAAAAGGTGATTTAAAAGCAAACAACAAAAGAGCACAAAAGTCATCTATGTAATTTAAAAGTAATCTACAAAAGTATTATACAAATGATTGCAAAAGTAATCTATATTTAATCTAAAAGGGATCTACAAAAGGAAACAAATGTAATATTCGATTAGATTAGATTAGATTCAACTTTATTGTCATTACAAATGTACAAGTACAATGCAACGAAATGCAGTTTAGGTCTAACCAGCAGTGCAACAGCAGCAAGTGCAGGATACAGGAATAAGTTATAAAGTGCAGTTATTGAAAAACTATGGAGATATTTACAGATGGATGAACCATCAACATTATATACAGGTTGGATTAGCTATGAACAGATTTACAATATATGAATATATGTGCAGGTTGCTATTAATATTCAGTAGTGTGCAGATAAATAAGCATGATGTAATGTAATGTGTATTTATATTGCGCATTTATTGTGTATGGCCATACACCCAAAGCGCTTCACAATCATGAAGGGGGCTCACTCCATACCACTGCCAGTGAGCAGCATCCACTACAGTAATATAAACGCAAACTAAAAACAAGCGCAAAAGTAATCTAAAAGTAATCTACAAAAGAGCTCAAATGTAATCTAAAAGTAATCTACAAAAGAGCGCAAATGTAATCTAAAAGTAATCTACAAAAGAGCGCAAAAGTAATCTAAAAGTAATCTACAAAAGAGCTCAAAAGTAATCTAAAAGTAATCTACAAAAGAGCTCAAATGTAATCTAAAAGTAATCTACAAAAGAGCTCAAAAGTAATCTAAAAGTAATCTACAAAAGAGCTCAAATGTAATCTAAAAGTAATCTACAAAAGAGCGCAAATGTAATCTAAAAGTAATCTACAAAAGAGCGCAAAAGTAATCTAAAAGTAATCTACAAAAGAGCTCAAAAGTAATCTAAAAGTAATCTACAAAAGAGCTCAAATGTAATCTAAAAGTAATCTACAAAAGAGCTCAAAAGTAATCTAAAAGTAATCTACAAAAGAGCTCAAATGTAATCTAAAAGTAATCTACAAAAGAGCTCAAATGTAATCTAAAAGTAATCTACAAAAGAGCTCAAAAGTAATCTAAAAGTAATCTACAAAAGAGCTCAAATGTAATCTAAAAGTAATCTACAAAAGAGCTCAAAAGTAATCTAAAAGTAATCTACAAAAGAGCTCAAATGTAATCTAAAAGTAATCTACAAAAAGGCGCAAAAGTCATGAATAAATAAGTAATTACCATAATTGTCATTTGAAAGGTTATAATGCTGACTCTACACATATTGTGATGTTGTTTGCAACAGTTGGTCAGAGTTCATCAGTCATCAGAGAGTGATTGTGTTGTCTGATGTGGTTCAGGTTTCTGTTTCTCCTCTGAGGTTTGGAGCACAATGTGTGTTTGTGCTGTCTTGTTCTGCTGTGGTTTCTCTGAGCTAGTGTGTGTGTGTGTGTGTGTGTGTGTGTGTTTGTGCATCTTTGTTCTGCTGTGGTTTCTCTGAGCTGTGCGTGTGTGTGTTTCTGTTCCCCTTTAGAGGCCGGAGCCCCTACCCCCGTGGTCGTGGTGCCCCCTGCTGGACGGGAGAGTCACTGTGGTCTGAGATTCTTTGAGTATCTGCTGGTGGTCAGTCTGAGGAAGAGGAGCAGCGGGGTGGGGTACGAGCCACAGGTCACTTACCAGTTCCCTAAGGTCAGGAGACACACACACTTATACTCATACATATTCACACACACGCACACACATACATTGATACATATGTAACCCCACCACCTAACCTGCTCCGAGCTGGTATCAAACCAGCGGCCTTCTGCATGGGAGACGGATTCTCTAACAAGGAGGCTAAAGATCATGGCCTTTACCTTCTGTCACTAGAGCACCTGTAGAGGTCAGAGGAGTGAGGTTTACCTGCACAGCACTTACTAGCTGACATCCGTTACACATACATACAACCCCAAATCAGAAAAGGTTGGGACAGTATGGGAAATCTGTTAGCAAACCAACAGCAGCAGTAAGGTGTGATGAAGTGTGTGTGTGTAGCGTGAGGTGATGGGGCGGCTGCAGCGCGAGCAGGAGGAGAAGAGCATGAAGGCGGCTCATCTGTTCTGCTTCCCTGAGGGAGTCCACTGGGCCCCAGTGACAGAGTACAGCAGGTACACACACACACTAACACACAAACACAAATACACACATCTGAATTCACAATGGCTAACACGCTTGTGCACACACACAAACACACACCTAAACAAACAAGCTTACACAGACACACAAGCTGGCATAAACACACACACATCTGAACAGACACACACATCTGAACACACAAGCTAATACACACACACACACACACACACACACACACACACACACACACACACACACACACACACCTAAACACACAAGGTAACACAAACAGACACACACACACCTGAACACATGCATTTAATACAGTCTAACACACACACACACACACACACACACACACACATGCATCTGAACACACAAGCCAAAACACACACTATCACAAAAGCTAACACACATCTGAACATACACACACACAAGCTAACACAAAAATTCACAACTGAACACACACAGGTTTGTTTTCCTATCTTAGAGAGGACACTGCAGACTGTTTTTCTGTCAGGTTAATGATGTTTTCCACAGCCACTGCACCACTAATCCCACACTCAGAAACTCACAGAAGAAAAAGCGAAATGAAATCCTATTCACCATCAAATGAAGCACACAGTTTTACTTTTACCACTGAGAAGAAGTCGGATGCCTTTTTTATTTTATTGTCATTACATTTCATTAACTCAGGACATTTGAGCCTCACACACACACACACACACACACACACACACACATGCACACTTTCACAACTCCTCTCACCACATGCATCATTTTCACACCTCTGAACGGACGCTTCTGGAAAGACCGCAGGATGTTGATGAGTTCATTAGAGTCTATTTGTTTTCTTTCATCAAACTGACTCATATCCTAACATAGAAACAACTCGTGTGTGCACGCAGTGTTAGAAATGAGGTCTGTTCTGCTGATGCTCATGCTGAATCTCTGAATGACTCTCTGAATCAGTGAAGACCCTCTGAATGACTCTGAATCAGCGATGAATCTCTGAATGAATCTCTGAATCAGTGATGGATCTCTAAATGACTCTCTAAATCAGTGTTGAATCTCTGAATGAATCTCTGAATCAGTGATGAATCTTTGAATGAATTTCTGAATCAGTGATGAATCTCTGAATGACTCTCTGAATCAGTGATGAATCTCTGAATGACTCTCTGAATCAGTGATGAATCTCTGAATGACTCTGAATCAGTGATGAATCTCTGAATCAGTGATGAATCTCTGAATGACTCTCTGAATCAGTGATGAATCTCTGAATGACTCTCTGAATCAGTGATTACACTCTGAATAACTCTGAATCAGTGATGAATCTGTGAATGACTTTCTGAATCAGTGATGACCCTCTGAATGACTCCCTGAATCAGTGATGACCCTATGAATGACTCCCTGAATCAGTGATGACCCTCTGAATGACTCTGAATCAGTGATGACCCTCTGAATGACTCCGTGAATCAGTGATCACCCTCTGAATGACTTTGAATCAGTGATGAACCTCTAAATGACTCTCTGAATCAGTGATGAATCTTTGAATGACTCTCTGAATCAGTTATGAATCTCTTAATGACTCTCTAAATCAGTGATTGACGAATCTGAATCACTTTCTGAATCAGCGATGAACCCCTGAATGTCTCTCTAAACCAGTGATTGATGAATCTCTTAATGACTCTCTGAATCAGTGATGAATCTCTGAATGACTCTCTGAATCAGTGATAAGTTTCTAAATGATTCTCTGAATCACTGATGAACCTCTGAATGACTCTCTAAATCAGTTATTGATGAATCTCGGAGTGACTCTGAATCAGTGATGGATCTCTAAATGACTCTCTAAATAAGTGTTGAATCTCTGAATGAATCTCTGAATCAGTTATGAATCTGTGAATGACTCTCTGAATCAGTGATGAATCTCTGAATGACTCTCTGAATCAGTGATGAATCTCTGAATGACTCTCTGAATCAGTGATGAATCTCTGAATCAGTGATGAATCTCTGAATGACTCTGAATCAGTGATGAATCTCTGAATGAATCTCTGAATCAGTGATGAATCTTTGAATGACTCTCTGAATCAGTGATGAATCTCTGAATGACTCTCTGAATCAGTGATGACCCTCTGAATAACTCTGAATCAGTGATGAATCTCTGAATGACTCTCTGAATCAGTGAAGACCCTCTGAATGACTCTGAATCAGTGATGACCCTCTGAATGACTTTGAATCAGTGATGAAACTGTAAATGACTCTCTGAATCAGTGATGAATCTTTGAATGACTCTCTGAATCAGTTATGAATCTCTTTATGACTCTCTGAATCAGTGATGAATCTTTGAATGACTCTCTGAATCAGTTATGAATCTCTTAATGACTCTCTAAATCAGTGATTGACGAATCTCTGAATCACTTTCTGAATCAGCGATGAACCCCTGAATGACTCTCTAAATCAGTTATTGATGAATCTCTTAATGACTCTCTGAATCAGTGATTGATGAATCTCTGAGTGACTCTAAATCAGAGGTGAATCTCTAAATCATTTTGTGAACTTCTGAGTCAGTGATGAACCCCTGGAAGACTCTCTGAATCAGTGATGAATCTGAATGACTCTCTGAAACATTACCGAATCTCTGAATGGCTTTCTGAATCAGTGTAATCGGTGTAGATCCCTGTTTCTCTCAGTCAGTCAGATGTGTTTGTCGGTGTGTAGATCTGAACTGAGGTTGATTCTGTGGTTCTCCGCAGCGAGACGTTCTCCTTCGTTCTGACTGAAGTGGACGGCAGCCGCAGGAACGGCTACTGCAGGAGGCTGCTGGTCAGTTCAGCTCCGCTCATTATGAAGCTTGTGAATGTGTTCGGGTGGTCTTCTGAATCATTGTGATGTGTTTGTGTCAGCCGGCAGGTAAAGGTGCTCGTCTTCCTGAAGCGTACTGCATCATCAGCCATGTGGCCTGTTTCGGCCTCTTCTCAAAGGTGAACAACACACACGTTTACATTTACTCATTCAGCAGACGCTTTTATCCAAAGCCACTTAACAATTTATTTACTTTTATTCTTTAAGATTTGTATAGGTTAAAGGGCTTCTGTTTTATCCTTTTTACAAGATGGAAGATCAGTTTTTGTTGTCTCCAGAATGCTTCAGCTCAAATGACCCATCAGATTGCAGAATATGCCCCTTTAGAGCTCAAATCAAGTGTAGCCGTTTATGAACTCTTTAAATGCAAATGAGCTGGTTCTCCCCACCCACCATTTGCACATGTATGTCAGATAAACAGCAGTCAGTGACAGAGACAGACATGGATTCATGTATTGACGAATCTCTGAATGACTCTCTGAATCAGTGACGAATCTCTGAATGACTCTCTGAATCAGTGATGAATCTCTAAATGACTCTCTGAATCAGTGTTGAATCTCTGAATGACTCTCTGAATCAGTGATGAATCTCTAAATGACTCTCTGAATCAGTGTTAAATCTCTGAATGACTCTCTGAATCAGTGACGAATCTGAATGACTCTCTGAATCAGTGTTGATTCTCTGAATGACTCTGAATCAGTGATGAATCTCTGAATGACTCTGAATCAGTGTTGAATCTCTGAATGACTCTCTGAATCAGTGATGAATCTCTGAATGACTCTCTGAATCAGTGATGAATCTCTAAATGACTCTCTGAATCAGTGACGAATCTCTGAATGACTCTCTGAATCAGTGTTGAATCTCTGAATGACTCTCTGAATCAGTGTTGAATCTCTGAACGACTCTGAATCAGTGATGAATCTCTGAATGACTCTCTGAATCAGTGTTGAATCTCTGAATGACTCTCTGAATCAGTGATGAATCTCTAAATGGCTCTCTGAATCGGTGATGAATCTCTAAATGACTCTCTAAATCAGTGTTGAATCTCTGAATGACTCTCTGAATCAGTGACGAATCTCTGAATGACTCTCTGAATCAGTGTTGAATCTCTGAACGACTCTGAATCAGTGATGAATCTCTGAATGACTCTCTGAATCAGTGTTGAATCTCTGAATGACTCCCTGAATCAGTGACGAATCTCTGAATGACTCTCTGAATCAGTGTTGAATCTCTGAACGACTCTGAATCAGTGATGAATCTCTAAATGACTCTCTGAATCAGTGTTGAATCTCTGAATGACTCTCTGAATCAGTGATGAATCTCTAAATGACTCTCTGAATCAGTGTTAAATCTCTGAATGACTCTCTGAATCAGTGACGAATCTGAATGACTCTCTGAATCAGTGTTGATTCTCTGAATGACTCTGAATCAGTGATGAATCTCTGAATGACTCTGAATCAGTGTTGAATCTCTGAATGACTCTCTGAATCAGTGATGAATCTCTGAATGACTCTCTGAATCAGTGATGAATCTCTAAATGACTCTCTGAATCAGTGACGAATCTCTGAATGACTCTCTGAATCAGTGTTGAATCTCTGAATGACTCTCTGAATCAGTGTTGAATCTCTGAACGACTCTGAATCAGTGATGAATCTCTGAATGACTCTCTGAATCAGTGTTGAATCTCTGAATGACTCTCTGAATCAGTGATGAATCTCTAAATGGCTCTCTGAATCGGTGATGAATCTCTAAATGACTCTCTAAATCAGTGTTGAATCTCTGAATGACTCTCTGAATCAGTGACGAATCTCTGAATGACTCTCTGAATCAGTGTTGAATCTCTGAACGACTCTGAATCAGTGATGAATCTCTGAATGACTCTCTGAATCAGTGTTGAATCTCTGAATGACTCTCTGAATCAGTGACGAATCTCTGAATGACTCTCTGAATCAGTGTTGAATCTCTGAACGACTCTGAATCAGTGATGAATCTCTGAATGACTCTCTGAATCAGTGTTGAATCTCTGAATGACTCTCTGAATCAGTGATGAATCTCTGAATGACTCTCTGAATCGGTGATGAATCTCTGAATGTCTCTCTGAATCAGTGATGAATCTCTAAATGACTCTGAATCAGTGACAGACATGGATAAAGCAGAGATTCAGTTTATTAGTCAAAAATACCACAGTACGGTTATTTGATGTATTTGTGAGGGGAGATAATTCAAGCGTTCGGGGGAGTCGTGGAATGGGTGGGGAAAACTACACGCCTGCGCCTCAAAATCACTGGGATTCGGATCCTATTTTAACATCAGGAAAATTTTAAAAAGAGATATGTTGCGTTTCAATCTCTCTAATAGGACAGTGGACACACTATACTACACACACTTCTGTACAAACAGCTAACAAAAGTTGATTTTGCATCAATGATTGAAATGTGTATTTTACAAAACACATTTTAACCTAAAATAGTTAATCATAATAATCAAAGCTAAACATCTGAATTATATTCCAAATTTAAAGTAAAAAAAATATAAGTAAATTGCTTCCAGTAGTATCTTGTTTGGCCGCAGTACCAGACTTGACCACCAGTTTACATTGGTGAACATACAAGGGCGCCCCCTTGTTTTTAGAAAGATGAACTGAAATATAAACTTTTCATACTTCTGACAATATTTTTAAAGTAGTAAAGGGCCGTTTGGTGGTATTTGAGTTTAATATAGTCTCTAAAAAACATCTAAACAAAATTTATAGGTGGATTGCTGTAGCAAAGTAATGCTTTAGGACTCTGATGTTGTGTGTGTGTGTGTGTGTGTGTGTAGATCTTTGATGAGGTGGAGAAGCGCCGGCAGATCTCCACCGCCATGATTTACCCGTTCATGCAGAGTCTGCGGGAGGCACCGCTGCCTTCACCCGGCAGCACCGTCAGCATCAGCAGCTTCATCCCGGACGCCGGCACACAGGTGTGTATCTGTGTGTGTGTGTGTGTGTGTGTAAATGTAACATTCTGTAGTGCATTTAGTGACTAAGGCCCTTTGGTTGCTGTCAGATCATCCGGCTGACGCGGCCTGCAGACTCCTGGCTGGAGCATGTGGATTTCACTGCGCTTTTCAGCCGTCTGAACGATGAGGAGCTGCTGCTGGTGTTCACCGCTGCTGTGCTGGAGCGACGAATCATCTTCATCTCAGAGGAGCTCAGGTGACCAGCAGCCAATCACAGCGCAGTGCATCGCACACGCATCAACTGTGTTTCCATACAAATATGTGAATTAGATTTATTGCATAACCATAAACCGGTGGATGAAACACTGCTATTGACTATTGAAGGACACATATTCTCGTAATAATACTTTCAACAGAATGACTCGGTTTGCTGTGTTTGAAGAAAAGAAGTGATCAGTTTATTTTATTGTGTGTGTGTGTGTGTGTGTGTGTGTGTGTTTAGCACTCTCTCGCAGGTTCTTCATGCTGTAGCAGCGCTCCTGTATCCATTTGTGTGGCAGCACACGTTTATATCAATCGTTCCTTCAGTTCTGATCGACGTTTGTGAAGCACCGACTCCATACCTGCTGGGTGTTCAGAAGAGCATGATGGGGCTGATCACGGACCACAGCGACGTCAGTCTCACACACACACACACACACACACACACACACACACACACACACACACACACACACACACACGAAGGCGGAATTCTTCTGAAACTCATTATTGATGAACTAAAGGATCATTACTGTACACGAGTCTGACGTTTCTGCGTTTGTTTATCAGGTGATGATTGTTGATCTGTCGACTGGAGCGCCAACTAAATTCATCACAAGAGTGAGTTACTAATGCGCGCACACACACACACACACACACACACACACAAACAGACTGTCTGTCTGTCTAATTTCATTTATTCATAAAGTTCCACATGACTCTCATTACTGTGTATAGCAAGACAGTGTTTGTTCACTGTTTCAGCCACTAAAGCACTTCAGAAACCACATACCTATGCACTGACAACCAATCAGAACACCAGACAGCATAGCAACAGTCTGACAACCAATCAGAACACCAGACAGCATAGCAACAGTCTGACAACCAATCAGAACACCAGACAGCATAGCAACAGTCTGACAACCAATCAGAACCACCAGACAGCATAGCAACTGTCTGACAACCAATCAGAACCACCAGACAGCATGGCAATAGTCTGACAACCAATCAGAACCACCAGACAGCATAGCAACTGTCTGACAACCAATCAGAACCACCAGACAGCATGGCAATAGTCTGACAACCAATCAGAACCACCAGACAGCATAGCAACTGTCTGACAACCAATCAGAACCACCAGACAGCATAGCAACTGTCTGACAACCAATCAGAACCACCAGACAGCATAGCAATAGTCTGACAACCAATCAGAACACCTTACATCATAGCAGCAGCCCTGACTGCATAGCAACACTTTGACAACGACACAAATGCATTGACAACCAATCAGAACTCCTAACAGTATAAAAATACCATGACAACCAATCAGAACACCTTAAAGCATAGCAACACCCTGAGAATTACATTGGCACACTGACAAACAATCAGAACACCCAGGGAATCCCACAGTTGCGCTGGCGGCCAATTAGAACACCTGGCATCACAGCAACACCCTGGCAACCACATAATTGCATTGACAGCTAATCAGAACCTCTAAAAACACAGCAACGCCCTGACTACCACTTCAATGCATCCAACAGCCAATCTGAACACCTGGCAGCTTAGCAACACCATGGCAATCACACCAGTGCACTGGCAACTAATCATAACACTTAACAGTATAGCAACACCCTGACAACCGGTTAGAACACATAGCAGCATAGCAACACCCTTACAACCAGTTAGAACACTTAACAGCATAGCAACACCCTTACAACCAGTTAGAACACCTAACAGCATAGCAACACCCTTACAACCAGTTAGAACACCTAACAGCATAGCAACACCCTTACAACCAGTTAGAACACCTAACAGCATAGTGACACTCTGGCAACCACACCAATGCACTGACAACCAATCAGAACACCTAAGAGCATAGCAACACCCTAGCAACCACAGCCCTCTATAGATGGTGATCTGACTGGTGTTTCCGTGATGTCAGATTGGAGATGAGGAGTCTCTGCTGCCGCTGAAGCTGAAGGAAGAGCTGCTGTCGGGATTGTCCGCGCGCACGCACCACGCCTGTAAGTTCAGTATAACCACACTATCAGGCAGCTTCCTGTAAGAGTGGCGCTCACTTCCTGTTGTTGTGTGTTCTGGCAGCTACAGAGCAGCTGAACCGGCTGGTGTCAGAGGCCTTCCTGTCCGTATTCGTCAAGACTGTCGGCCATTTCTCGGAGCACATTAAGCGTGGCGGGAAACCCCGGCAGTTCCAGAAGAAGAGCTTCCTAAAAGCTGTGGAAAACAAAACCTACAGCAGCTTTGTTAAGCTCTTCATCCAGACGCAGATGTTTGACCTGTTCATACAGGAAGAGGAAACACAATCTAACCCTAATGGTACATGCATTAAAACACTCTCAAACGAGTTTATCAGTTCACATTCTCTCACTTTTCCAATCATAATAGTGTTAATAACTCATCTCTAATCACTGATTTATTTCTCTTTATCATAATGACAGCACATAATATTAATCTAGATATTCTTCAAGACACTAGTGTTCAGCTTACAGTGACATGTAAAGGCTTCACTAGGGTAATCAGGGTAAAGTTAGGGTAATTAGGCAAGTCATTGTATAACAGTGGTTTATTCTGGAGACAATCCAACACTATTATTGCTGAAGGGGCGAATAATATTGTGCTTAAAATGACTTTAAAACTATTAAAAACTGCTTTTATTCTAGCCAAAATAAAGTAAATCAGACTTTCTCCAGAAGAACAAACATTAGCGGAAACACTGTGAACAACTCCTGAATCTGTTCAACATCATTTTGGAAATATTTGAAGAACAATATTAATAGTCACAGGAGGGTGAATAGTTTTGCCTTCAACTGTATTTACAGTCAAGCCCGAAATTATTACACCCCTGGCAAATTCTGACTTAAAGTTTTTGTTCAAATGTTAACTAGAGCTAAGAATAATTTTTCCACAATGATGACACTTTTACATTGTCATTCGGGACAGGCATGAGTCATTTCTGTTGATAATAATAATAATAAAGCTAGCTGTTTGAATAAAAGTCACTTCAAGTCAGAATTTGCCAGGGGGATGAATCATTTCGGGACTGACTTTATAAATAAATAACTATAGTAACATAAATACTACATAGTACTATAGTTTTGGAATCTTTAGCAAAATATTTGAATTGATCTGTTGTGGAGATTCTACAGTTGCTATGGTAACAAGACAACTGTAGTAATTGATCTGTTGTGAAGATTCTACAGTTGCTATGGTAACAAGACAACTATCGAAATTGATCTGTTGTGGGGATTCTACAGTTGCTATGGTAACAAGACAACTATAGTAATTGATCTGTTGTGGAGATTCTACAGTTGCTATGGTAACAAGACAACTATAGTAATTGATCTGTTGTGGAGATTCTACAGTTGCTATGGTAACAAGACAACTATAGTAATTGATCTGTTGTGGAGATTCTACAGTTGCTATGGTAACAAGACAACTATAGTAATTGATCTGTTGTGGAGATTCTACAGTTGCTATGGTAACAAGACAACTATAGTAATTGATCTGTTGTGGAGATTCTACAGTTGCTATGGTAACAAGACAACTATAGTAATTGATCTGTTGTGGAGATTCTACAGTTGCTATGGTAACAAGACAACTATAGTAATTGATCTGTTGTGGAGATTCTACAGTTGCTATGGTAACAAGACAACTATAGTAATTGATCTGTTGTGGAGATTCTACAGTTGCTATGGTAACAAGACAACTGTAGTAATTGATCTGTTGTGGAGATTCTACAGTTGCTATGGTAACAAGACAACTATAGTAATTGATATGTTGTGGGGATTCTACAGTTGCTATGGTAACAAGACAACTATAGTAATTGATATGTTGTGGAGATTCTACAGTTGCTATGGTAACAAGACAACTGTAGTAATTGATCTGTTGTGGAGATTCTACAGTTGCTATGGTAACAAGACAACTATAGTAATTGATCTGTTGTGGAGATTCTACAGTTGCTATGGTAACAAGACAACTGTAGTAATTGATCTGTTGTGGAGATTCTACAGTTGCTATGGTAACAAGACAACTATAGTAATTGATTCCTTCCAATTGGCAACAGCATGGTAGGCAACATCTAATGTGAATATCTCTGTGAGTTAACCATAGTAAAACCGTAAAATATTGCTTAAAGTTATCAGGAAGTGGAGATACGTGGCTGCATTCGTGTTTTAATCAATAATTCTGACTGTGTTGTGAAATAAGTGAACTATTGTGTGTTTTTGTTTGTGATGATTGACATGGTGGAATTAAGTCAGCGAGTGCGCGCACCGTCAGACTCCCGCGCTTTCAACAGTTCTCTTCATTATTATTTTTCATTAACAGCACGTATTGTTGTTGTTTTTCTGCAGGCTTCTTTCACAGGAAGGTGAAGGAACATCGCGACAGGATGAAGCAGGAGAAGGCGAAGGCTGGATGGGTGCGAGGTGTGGTGATTTGAGCACTTTTATTTTGACACAATCGCCTGAACAAATCTAATGCTGATTATTGTTTTACCATAATAAAATATTAAGCTATATCCGAAATGCTGCTCGTTCGAAAATCTCAGCTCATATTTTCAACAATATCCGAAGAACAAAAACGAGAAACTGTGTGTAGTATTATTTCCAGTCAAATCTGACTTCTGTCTGTGTGTAATCGTCATTAGTGTGTTGCAGTATTGTAATAAGTATTACAATAAAGTTTGTTTTAAAATATGAACAGCTTTTCATTTTATTCAAGAGGTATGAAATGTTATATTAAATGTTGTACAAGTCAACCACTATTATACAGTTTCAGTGCCATAATGAATGCACTTCTAAAACCAGAGAATTTGGTCACACTTTACAATAAGATTTCATTAAGTAATGTATTCACTAACCTGAACCAAGTATGAACAATACTTCTACAGCATTTATTAATCATAATTCAACATTTACCTGAAATCCAAACTCATACCTGTTAACATTAGTTAATGCATTGCGAGTTAACATGAGTAGCTCTACTTTCATTAATGTTAACAAAGATGAATAAACAGTAACACATGTATTGTTTGTAAATACATTAATAACAAATAATACAACTGTATTGTAAAGTGTTACCACACATATCTGCAGTTTCCAGCAACACTTTCAGCATTTATTATGCATCATAATCTAATTTCAGGCATCGTGTAAAAGTTGTACGAATGTCGTTTAAAAGTATGAAGTTTGAGAGTTTCTCCACTGTGTGTACTCTGCAGTGTTTCTGTCTTGAACCCTGTGTGTTGCTGCCCTCTGCTGGAGAATCAGTCTGTCAATATAGATTTCTACAACATTAATCATATGGGTAGTTTCCAGCAAGAAACTTTAGCATATCATACATCAAGAACAGTCAAACCGCTGCAGTCAAACGACTGGAGCAAACATATTAATAACATGACTTCAAGCATTGTGTAAAGGTTGTATGAATGTTGTTATGAGGTTTGAGCTCTTCTCCACAGTCAGTCCAGTGCTTCTGTTTAACCCTGTGTTTTGCTGGAGAATCTCAGTTTTTCTGTCCAGCTGTGGTCATCAGATGCTCCCGGTCAGCAGCGGGGACGTCTCAGTCGGTCCTCGTGCAGAAACGGGCCGGTAATGCTGCGATTCGTACAGATGGTTGCTCTGAAGCTCGGCTGAGGCACGCAGGTTGATCTTCTGCACAGACAGACAGGTTTGAGAGGCGTTCAGTGGGTTTATTTCGTATTTCAGGCAATGTCCAGATGTACACAGGTGATTGTGTCAACTGAGTTTTCATCGCCTTTAAAAATATCTGTCCACATGAAAAAGCATATTTTGCTGGCTTCACCCCAAACACAAAATTATTTATTTGAGCGGGTAAACTGCATACAAGCCAAAACTATAGATATACCTGAAGACACATTGACACGAGTCAATGCAAACATGAGAACAGAGGATGCGTTTTGCTCCAAACAAATATAATTTGCCTCAACCTCAAATAATCAGCATTTGGTGTAAACCCAGCGGTGTTGGCCAATCAGAAAGGAGAAAACAGCGGACAGTTTTGGAGTTTAACCACTTTTCAGTTTTTTCCACTCTCATGTATTCACTTTCACTTTTTACTCTCTTTCTCATCACTTTCAATCACTTTTTTACACTTTCATTTTTTTTCACTCTGACGTTTCACTTTCACTTACGTTTTTACTCTTTCACTTTGACGTTTCGCTTTCGCTCTTTCACTTTTATTATTCACTTACATTTTTACTTTTAACTTTCACTCACCTTTTCACTTTATCACTTTTACACTCACTTATTCACTATCACTTTTTAACTTTCACTTATTTACGATCACTTTCACTTCATTTTCACTCACTTTTCCACTAACTTATTACTTAACTCCCTTTGTACAATCTCATTCAATATCACTTTCACACCTTCACTCATTCATTCACTATCACTTTTTCACACTCATTCTCTATCACTTTAACTCTTACACTTACTCATTCTCTATCACTTTAACTCTTACACTTACTCATTCTCTATCACTTTAACTCTTACACTTACTCATTCACTATCACCTTAACTCTTACTCATTCAATATCATTTTTCCACTCTCTTTCAGTATTACTTTTTCACACTCCACTTTTGCATCACCTTTTTACTTTCACTTTCTCTTTCTCCACTTTTTCAGTTTCACACACTTTCTCCACTCACTTTCACTATCACTTTTTACTTTTCCTTCGTTTAACTTTCACTTTCTCCATCACTTTTTACTTTCACACTTTTCCTTTACCGTTTAAGTTTCACTTATTTAGTTTCACTTATTCGCTATCACTTTCACTTTTTCATTTCCAGTCACTTTCATGTATTCACCACCACTTTCACTTGTTCACTATCACTTTTTTACTTTAACTTTTTTCATCCTCATTAACTATTACTTTCACTTAGTCTTTTACTATAATTTTTTCACTTTCACTCACTCTTCCCTATTACATTTTCACTTTCACTATCACTTTCATTTTATCACTTTTTTTACTTTTACTCCTTCACAATCATATTTTCCACTCACTTTCCCCTTTCTCTATAAATTTTTTACTTTTCCCTCATTGTTTCACGTTTACTAATTCACTTTCACTTTTTTACTTTCACAAATGTTTCACTTGTTTACGATCACCTTTTCACCTTCACATGCTGCTGTCATAAAGCAAAAAAATCTGGTTGCTGTGTTGACATGACCACATTGTATCTAGAATTACAGGAAATGTTCACAGTCATCTGATATTGCATTTTCGTGTGGACAATCCACAGTAAAATATTACTGGGGTTTTGAAAATCCCAGTGTTCGTGTGTACAGGACTCTACCTTAAAGTCTCGTATGTAGGTGAGGAAGAAGCTGATGAAGGACAGCGCGAGGGACCATTCAGAGATGGTGCTCACGATATGAGCCGTGAAACCCTGGAAAACAGTGCAATCAGAGAGTCGCTCGAGGCTAATTCAGCTTGGTGTTGAATTATAGCACTCACAGGTTCTCCAGGCGTCCAGTGCAGCTTCTTGTTGACCTCCACCCCAGGTAGAGTGCTGTACATGATCACAGACGACACAAACACTTTAGCCCGTCAAGGAAAATACTCAGTTTGAATGCTAAATGCTAATTGCTAATAATAAACGTTTCCCTCCTATTTTTTTGTGCAGGCCATGGAAAATGTAGTTGATGTTGTTTCTGAACATTGAATAAAATGTTTGTAGTTATCGATACAAGTAAATGGAAGTATAATAGAAATATTGAAGTGATACTTAAAGGTTTAAAATATTTGAGACCAATAAACGTATTAGAATACGATATGTTTACATTTTTACATTACATTTTTAGATGGATATTTAGACCTCTATGGACCCGTGTGTCTTTTTAAATGTGACTATTTTACATTTTAAGTGATATAGAGGGAAATTCCTTAGAAGTAGCTAAATGCTAATTTTCCCAGCATGCACTGGGGGTAAAGGATACTGCTGATGATGCTGCTGAGGGTCCAGATACCAACACTCAGCCGCGTCCAGAACATGGTTTTGCTGTGGATGTGAGGCTGCATGAGGTACGACAGAGCCGTCTGGATGAAAACGTAAAGCGCGCCGATACCGAACGTCAAAATGGCGCCCACCAGGTGCATCGAGAACAGAGTGGTTTTCTGCGAAAGATGCAACACACAAAATCGGATTGTGAAAATTGGCAAAACTTTGACGCCAAATAATACATCTAAACAAACAAGACTCCACCTTATTTTGATATCACCACTTTAGTCACTAGACACGCCCCTTACTGCTGATTGCCTGCAGGTGTGTTTTAGGGCACTGTGGTCGAATGCATTTTTCAGATGACGAACAATTGTGTTTATGGTGAAAATTTAGTGCAATAAACATTTTAATTTAAACAAGCTGCTTCTGAATCGTCTTTTAGGACATGAATAGCATATCATTAGTTTGACGATTACACTGCAAAGAAACTAGCGGACCAATAACATTTGACATGTGGATTAATTTGTCAATTTGACAATAATAATCAACAGAATCTGAAAATGGTCCTTTTTTGTATTTCATGTTTATTAACAACAAACTGAACTACTATAATTGTTTCATCATGCATTCATGTTAATACACAAGTATGCGAAACTACGAGCAGATTTTTTGCGTTTTTTCTGTATTCATATATTTAGTGTGGAAATTTGTGACAATTGTTTTAAATTTAAATAGATGACTGTTAATTTTCAAAATTTCTTGTTTTATCATTGTGCCAGATTTAGCGCGTGAAAAACTTGCCAACCAATAAGACGCACAATCTTGGTTATACGCACACTCTTGAAAATGTTATGATTTAAGTTTAAATTTACTTTTAAATTACAAAAAATGTAGACGTTTTTTTTTTTTTAACCAAACATTCATATAGTCAAAAAAACAATACAGGGGCCAAAATTTAAATACGTACCTGGAAGTTAGCAACGACGCACATGCCGAATGAGCTGCAGCAGCCAAAAACAAATCCGACCACATTGAGCCGGTTTAGACGAGTGTCTTCCACATCCGCCAGAGCCTGGAGCTGCTTATAGCGCACATACATAGTGGCGACACCTGCAGGAAAACACGCAACATTACAACTCAAACACAGGGGGCTGAGCCACAGGCTACACCCCCTAACTTCACACACTGTTGATGTTCATTTTACAAGGAAGTTCTGTCTGTTTTATACACCAAAATGTCATGTTTGCTTAATTCCGTTAGTTGTTTCTCCTAACGATGTGTTATATTAGCAATTTCTGGAAAAAAGTTGTTTCTACACCAATTTTTATATGTGGTCCCATTGCAGAATTTATATAATTTAGTGTATATGTTTGCAAGTTAGCATTAACATATAGCTAGATGCATAAAGCTAGTGAATACAAATTGACTCAACAAGCTAAAAACGAGAACAAAATTTTGCGTTCAATAACTGTTTTAAAACTGCAAATTAAATGTATGCGCAAAACTGGAATATTGCATAAAACAACTTGCGATTAAAGCAGCGCTTCTATCCATTGAGTAATAAAGAACAAAATCGTCCCTTCCTGACAAACTGCCGACATGTATATATATGTGTGTGTGTGTGTGTGTATGTATATGTATATATGTATATATATATATATATATATATATATATATGTGTGTGTGTGTGTGTGTGTGTGTGTGTGTGTGTGTATATGTGTGTATATATGTGTATATATATATATGTATACGTATATATATATATATATATATTTTTTTTTTTAAATATATATATATATATATATATATATATATAATATTATATATATATATTTATATATCTCACATATATATATATATATGTGTGAGAGAGTTTGCAGCAGTTGAGTAGCCACTGTGGGCCTTTTTTCTTTAGTTTATCCTACTCTGATCTGCTTTATAAGTATTTTTTAATTCACATTTTTAAAATGTATGCGCATCTTGGTATTTCAATTAAGCATTTATTCAGTATCCTAAAACGGCCATATGAATGGGTGGATGGAAACAGCAACTGACAAACAAAAACAACTAAAAGCATTCCTCATGCCAGGCCAGTAGATGGCGCTGTCACTTTTCTTGATTCCAGAAATAGAGTGAGGGGTCATATTGAGATGTTGGAGGTCAAAGGTCACAGTACCTAGGAACGCCGACACATTGAGCATGACTCCAAACACGCATCTCTCCGGCGCGACCGTCCCCGTGTCACTGTAAGTAGGCAATTCCAGCGTTATGGATGTGACATTTGCAGTTAAACTCAACACATAAATGCACAGAGAGAGTAAATGTTAGCATTATCATGAAACATCTGCTTATATTGAACAAAACTGCTAACCACAGAGATACAGGATCAGCACAACATCAGTCTGTGAACATGTTTTACATTGTAAATGAGGGAAATAAACATGAGTTATGGATGATGTGAGCAGAGAAGGCGATGAGTTTACCATCTACAACATACTTTGCAGAAATTCAGTGAATTAAACTGCACAAGCCAACAGAAATAATGAGATCAACAAGGGTAGAGTTGCTCTATAGAGAACAAACATGACTGAGCTTATTTTATTGGACATGTTTACTCTGTTATGGATGTGTCAGATGTGAAATTGGCACTTGTGTGACCTTAGTAAATCCAATATAACTGTTTAAAACATTGACAGAGACATTCAATACTGTGAAATACCCCCCAAATAAACCTTGAATAGGTTTCGCTATTCTGCCGAAGACTTAATTTGGTGGACATTTGCATGAAATTGCTCACAAGACCCAGTCAGAGGTCACATGATCAAACGCCTGCTCTCTGCTCACCTGATGTAGGGCACCAGCGGGTCGACGTGTCTCAGAACAACAGCCGTGATGTAGGCGAAGATGAAGGTGGCGGCGGTCCAGACCACCAGAGCCACGGGCAGCACACACAGACCCTCCTGAAACCACCACATCATGAACACTAGCGGAAACTAGCCGAGCTGCTTCAGGTCACCAGATCAGAGCATCATGGGAGCATTCTGGGTGAGTTCCTGTTTCACTTCTGCTGTTGAAGAAAAGCACACATTAACGCTTGTGCATTGTTCACATGGACTCCTCTTTGGTGATGTTGGTGCGGTTTTTGACTTCCGGTATAATCACATTTATAGACTGTAAAGTCATGACGGCAGATAATCCTGCATTCTTGATTGGTTGGGATTTAGAAGGACAGAGTGTCATTACCGTTGATCATCAGTTGCCAGCATTAACCCTTTAGATTGGCCTGTGCTGAAGAGTTTCTGTCTCTATATACACGTACTGTGTTTACTGTCTTCTGACAGCTGAGAGATTATTTTGAGTTTCTCACACATATCACGGTAAATGTGATCATTCGTTCATTCATTCATTTTCTTGTCGGCTTAGTCCCTTTATTAATCTGGGGTCGCCACAGTGGAATGAACCGCCAACTTATCCAGCAAGTTTTCACGCAGTGGATGCCCTTCCAGCCGCAACCCATCTCTGAGAACAAATGTGACCATAATGGAAGTCAATGGGGCAAAAACAGCCACCAACATAACCAAAGTAGAGTCAATCTGCCAACAAAGTATTGAGATTACAAACATTTCCAAAGCATTTGCCCTAAATACATGCAAAACTAAGATTTTCCAGCAAAAATCATTCCATATGCTGAAACAGAGAAATGTGTGGCCCAGAAATCAGCCCAGAGTGGATGAAAACACTCCAACAGCACACAAGGGTTGAGATTTTAAGAGTCAAATTTAAAGATTTTATACAAAACAAATGAAATATCCGGTTATCTAAAGGTCACGACCATTCTGAACATTCGTCAGTTCTTTATAAATGTTTTCAGAACATTAGCTTAAGGTTTCTATTTGTAAATAGCATGTTTGTACATCTAGTTTAAATCTTACAAGTTGTTTCCAACCACTTAGGGAACATTAAAAGGTAATGTTACACATTTGTTTACTTTAACGTTGTCATTATACCAATAATAGTGTCACGATACTAAACCAGCTAAAGTATTGTGACGCCAAGTAGTATTGTGATACTGTAATTCATAATTGTATTTCATAATTCAAGTGTCAGAAATACTATATTTTAATTGTTATGATAGACCTACTTGAATTGAAAGAACAATTCCCTTATTATTATTAGCCGGCAGCTAGCTCTCTGCAACTCTCACATGGTTGCCCACTGAAGCCAAGCAGGGCTGCATCTGGTCAGTACCTGGATGGGAGACCACATGGGAAAGCTAGGTTGCTGCCGGAAGTGGTGTTAGTGAGGCCAGCAGGGGGCGCTCAACCTGCGGTATGTGTGGGTCCTAATGCCCCAGTATAGTGACGGGGACGCTATACTGCTCAGTGAGCGCCGTCTTTCGGATGAGACGTTAAACCAGTAGTATAGTTATAAATAGTAGTCTTTAATAAATGTTTTACAGGAGCTATAAATATGAATCTTCAATAAATGAGCCATTGTTGCAGTATGCAAGAGGAAGCAAGGAAGTGAGGAAGATTGGTAAACAGGAGACGGGGTGGATATTTTTTTTTACATTGAAATGAAAAAAGCTGAATAAATACGCTTTACATTGTTGTATGGTTTGTTAGGATAGGGCAATATTTATAGAGGTACTGTTGGTTTTATATTCACACATTCGTTCATTTAGCAGTCTCTATATTGTTTACCATGTTACTTTGAACATTTGATCGGAATTAGCATGCAAGTATGAGTTGTAAACAACATTAACACTGTTTATTTGACTGTGAGCAGTGTTGTACTTTGATAGTCATTGGCTGCTAATATGATTTCGCTATTAAGAGTTTGCAAATAATACTTTTATGAAATTATATTATATTAAGGGGAAAGTCTGAATGTGCGAATAATAAGATATTAAAACCAACTTTACCTCTATGCAATATTTAGCTATCAGTCTATTACTGTTTGGTGAATTCAGTATGTTCATGTACTTTATAGCAACACCTTTAAAAATCTGATTATATCAGTATCGGTCAGTTAAAAATGATACGAGTGTTTAAGATTGATTATAGCAGTGTGTAATTGAAGCAAACAGATTGATATTGAATGAGGCGTGTGTGTTCTGTACGGTGTTAACCTTGTGTTTTGGTGTATTGTTGTACAGTTTTGGATGAAGTGTTTCATTTTGCAACAGAACTGATGTGTTCTGCTGTTTGTGTGTGTGTGTGTGTGTGTGGACGTGGAAATTATGCGTAGTGTTTTGACAAATTAATTTCAAAATTGTGCTAAAGCAATCAGAAAAAAACTCTAATAAATAAGAAAACATTGAGAAAACGGAACATTTTAACAACCTTTTCATGACAAAATACATAAACATAAGTAAAACTAACATGGTTGCTGCTATAATAATGAGCTGAATAATTACATTTGAATATTTAAGCGGCTAAAAATCATGTCGAGTTATTGTTAGAGATGTCATAAAAAACGAAACAAATCAAATGTAAGCAATGTTTCACTGTAGATTTCTTTAGTTTAACTTTCTATGACTTATTGAGAAGCGGAGGCTCAATTGCAGTTGCTGTGTTATTGTTTAATAGTTAATAAATCTGTCATTAAATCTGTGTCAGATGTCAACAGTTACTGTACATCAATGAGGAACAGCTTTACCTGTCAATCATCCCTCAGTCCGAACGGAAACATTTTAAATCCCTTTTGAATGACTTTGTATCTCTCGTTAAGGGGTTCTGTTGCATGCTTAAATGCTTTATATATTCCTTTTATTCGTTTATTGCTCAAATTTATCGCTGTTTTTTCTTCCGTTATTGTCACACATCAACTATCAGCGTTTTCTTCCGCTCTAAATCACGAGACCCGCGGTAAAAAAAACCCGGATGTGGAGTCTTTCGGCGGGTCGCCAGCGCGGGAAAAATCCACCTCAGGGAGCAAAATATTGTAATTTTCGGGCCAGTTAACGCACTCATATTGAAATTCGTAAGAAAATCATTCCTATTCTCGTTTAATGATCGAAATATAGTGTTAAATAAGTAGAAGTAAAATAAATAGACATACTTGCGTTGTGTAAAGTGTTAGTTTACTGTTAGTTATAATTAACGAATAGTTGGATATTTATACTACTAAAAATGGCGGTAGCTATAATACAGTTATATTTGATTCCACTGTAGCTATAGGATTATATACAGGTCATTTTAATACATTTGTGGTATGTACGCTTACATCTTTGTGAATTTTGTCAGGTAAACGTTTTGCTTCAAGAGTAAAACTAAGCAAATCAAAACAAATAACACCAGTTATCATAAATATAGCAATCTTTATTGTACAAGCGCTTTTATTAAAATATCTGAACAATGTTACAATCAAACCAACAGTATTATTTATGATATCTATTAAATTACCCAATAAATTGTATTTTATTAACGCCTACCGCAACCCTAAACCCAACCATCACAGTAATGCAAAATTAATAAATATTGATATACAGTGTCATAAAAATGCTGCTATAATTGATGTACATATCGCACTTCTGGCCGACCGCGTATCCAATCTAGACTTTACCACTAGACACCTGCCTCACAGCTGCGTAAATGTCGGTCCCGTCACTTCTTGATCTGCGATCGGTAAATGTAGCTTGTGTAGACGATACTGCGCTACTTCAACTAATAGCTTCGCTACTGAAAAACTATTTGATTTTAGAAAGTAGCGACGCTACCGCCACTACTGAGAAATGTAGATATAGCAGAATAGCAGCGCTTTAATAAATGGACTTAGCAGAAGGCATCGTGCATTTCAAAAACAGGCAAAGCTACAGATCAATATTATTCAACATATCGCAGATTCTTATAGAAAATTTAGATGTAACACCGTGCTGGATAAGTTGGCGGGTCATTCCGCTGCGGTGATCCCAGATGAATAAAGGGACTAAGCCGACAAGAAAATGAATGAATAAATGAAGGATGTTTAAAGAATATTTGTATGTTCATGCTACAAAAAAGGCTATAACTAACGTTACATATAGCTATATTTAATTCTATTATGGGCTCTTTGCACAGCTAGTGTTTTAAAGCCAACGATAAACTTCTAGTGAAAATTTAATGTAACTTTTTTCACTTTTACAAGGTTGTTTTACAGCATCTATGTTGTAATGTAATTACAACACATTCAGTTAAATAGATTTAAGCATTCATTTAGCTGTTCAAGAGTGAAACGGGATGAAGCGTTGTAACCACTAGTGCCGTCAGTAGCAATAGTAGTAGCCGCCAGTAGTCGTATTTTATAGACATGGTGGGGGAAATGAAATTTAATGCAGTGCTTCTGGTCCGATCTGAGACCCACGTCATATCAAATATCTAACAGGCAGTGAAGATCACCGACTCGTAAAGAAATCAGATCTTAAACGTGACCATTTTGTAATGGAAAGACCTTTGGGCTGCCTGGCCGAAAATGTAAAGTCTGTGTGCATAAAGCCCATTGTAGGTGAGTTTCATTACATTTTTTGCCTATATTTACACCCACACCTTTGCGAATTTTGTCAGGTAAATTTTCAAGACTAACACTGAGCAAACCAAAACAAATAACACCAGTTATCATAAATATAGCAATCTTTATTTTACAAGTGCTTTTATTCAAAAATCAGAACAATGTTACAATCAAACCAATTTGTTATGAGTAATAAACAGGCGGTTTACATCACTGGAAATATTTACTGTATGATTAAGTCATCAGAGAAAAATCTAAACAAAAAAGTATCATGGACGTTTCCATCAGCAAGATTTAACGAGTGCTTAAATCTGTTGTCGATCTTTTAAAGTGAAAAACAGAGAGGATTTGGCAACAAGCGAAATCTAACGAAAACAAAGAGGTGATTAAGTGCGAACAGAGAAAATCTCATACTGCGAGAGACGAATACAATGATGGAGAGAAAATCAGTTTATATGGTGGAAATCAACTGTTACTGGGGGATAATTTTCTGCAAATAAACATTCATTCGATCATTAATAACATCAATTGCACAAACTCAAAAGTCTTTTTTTTTTCTTCTACATGGCAGCGTTAAGCTGTTTCGACAATCTACGACTTCATTTAATCTTTTATTCGTTGTTTTCATCATATCAATGGCCTGAGAGGGACATCCAGAAATAAAGATTTAGAAATAAAGAGATGAACCATGCAAATGTCAAAACCTTTCCAATTCTCAGTATTTAAGGCATCTGCTGACACATGTGAAATACTCTAAATTAAAATCCAACACTAATCATCAGCAGCGATGAGCAGATCGATTTGTGACTATACTCCATATTGAGATACTTTGGGTATAAACGGCATCAAGCGCATGAGCTATCATACAAACACGAAGAGCTTTACATCTGATTTAAGAAAATCCGTCAGATTATTGAGCATATTCAGAGTATTTCAGGCAGAATGAAGCAAAGTAAAACAGAGCGCATTCACGAAAACACGTCCAGCTCGTAGTTCAGAAGAGAATAAATCAGAAAATGGTTTTCTTTAGCTTTTGTGACATTGTTAGCATGACGATCACTGAAACTTGCAAAATGTTTGACATTTGTAGAAGTTTAAGTACAAATACTGGCAGTATTCCTTGTACTAAATTAAATAAATAAATGAAACGGTAAATACATTTCTGTAAATTGTAAGATATAAGTACACAGTGGCAGTATTAATTGTACTTTATTTATATTGATTCGAATATTACATGATTTTCATTAGTATTAGCGATGAAAATTTAGAGGGAAAATGTCATTAAAATATTGTTAGAATATAATCTGTAAACTTTTATTATTTATACACACACACACACATATACATATATATATATATATATATATATATATATATATATATATATATATATATATATATATGTATGTATTTTATATATATGCATGTATTTTACATACATTTTACACACATGTATGCATGTATGTATATATATATGTATATATATATATATATATATATATATATATATATATATATATATATATATATATATAAAATACATATATAAATATATATATTTGTAAAATATATTTATTTGTTTCCTCTTAATTTTGGGTGAAACATGAGGTTGACGTGTTCTTTGTGAGATTTACCCAGCAGGCACAGCGTGAAACTCAACGAAAAATACAAAAAAAAAACCCACTAAATATTAAATTGAGGGACAAATCAATAAATTACAAGCGCTTTCAATCTAAAAGTGAAAAAAGCCTGATTATTTCACAGACGTGAGCTTTTAGATGGAGGAGCTTCAACACAAAACATTGACGCATGTAAACAGCCGTTTAGATGAGGGCAAATCATTATTATTAGCAGCGATTCAATCATCATTGATCCAATTAAACGAGTCGAACTGAGTATTAAAACAACAATACGGAGCACACGGCCCCAGTGCATCATGGGTACACCAAACACCTCTAAAGGATACTGAGTGAGCTGGAGTTTGTTCGTTCGTTAGTTTGATTATTTTGTTAATTGTTGAGGAAGGAAGGAGGACGGTCTGGTTGAGGTTTAGTCTGGGTTACAGTAGCAGGATGAAGATGCGGAGTGTTGAGTAATTCGTCACTGGATGCCCGCGGCGCTCTGGGGCTTGATCTTGAAGACGCAGATGTGCAGATGAGATGCGATTTCGTTGCAGACGCTCACGCAGTAGCGCACCAGATCAAACAGAGACAGAATCTAAAGAGACCATCAAAAAACGTAATTAGGAGATATGATCAGTATGGAAGGCGAACAGAGTCAAAAGTCGACAAATATGGGTGAAATCTGATTGAGGCAAAATAAGTAGATTCACTGCGAAATTAGTGAATATTATTATAGTGATAATAAAAATATATAATTATCTCTAATAAATATAGTTATCACGATAATAAAAAATATAGTTATCTCAGTAATAAAAAATGTATAGTTACCACGATAATGATACATATATAGTTATCACGATAATGAAAAAATAGTTATCACGAAAAAATATATATAGTTATCAAGATAATATATAGTTATTACGTCAATAAAAAATCTAGTTATCGCGATGATAAAAAATACAAATTTATTGCGATAATAAAAATATAGTTATTGCGATAATATATAGGTATTACGTCAATAAAAAATATAGTTATCGTGATAATAAAAAATATAGTTATCATGATAATAAAAATACTGTCATCATGATAAAAACTTAGTTAGCGTGATAATAAAAATATATAATTATCACGATAATAAAAATATATAGTTATGGCAATAATAAAAATATATTTATTTATCACGATAATAAAAAATATATAGTTACCGCAATAATAAAATATATAGTTATCTCAGTAAAAAAAAATATATAGTTACCAGGAAAATGATAAAATATAGTTATCGCGATAATAAAAAATATATAGTTACTACGATAATGATGAATATATAGTTATTGCGATAATAAAAATATATAATTATTACAATAATAAAAATATATAGTTATCGCAATAATAAAAAATATAGTTATCTCAGTAATAAAATTATATAGCTACCACGATAACGCTAAATATATAGTTTTCGTGACAATAAAAATATATAGTTACAACGATAATGATAACTATATAGTTTTCGTGAATAAAAAATATAGATATCGTAATAGATATAATAAAATAATATAGTTATCACAATAATATACAGTTATTTTGGCAAAAAAAAGTTATCGGCGATTAATAAAAATAAATAGTTATCGGCGATAACTCTCTGCTCCCAATACTTTTCTGTCTGCAACCTTTACTGTCTTTTTCAAATAAAGGTGAAAAAAACCCTAAAAAATAATTATAATAAAATATAGTTATCGCAATAATAAAAAATAGTTTTTGTTCTAACAAAATATATAGTATATAGAAAAATACATAGTATGTATAAAATATATAGTTATTGCAATAATAGTATGCTATATCTTTATTGCAGAGAGGAGCAATAAAATATATTTATTTTATGTGCTAAAATTATGTAGTAAATTTGCATCTTTATTGCAGAAAAAAAGTTATTTTGATAATAAAAATATATAGTTATCATGATAATGGTATAAGCTAAATCCATATTGCCGAGCGGTGCAATAAATAAAATATATTTTATGTGGCAAAAGGCTTAAAGTTATTTGTAAATGTAATTTATTGCAACTTTTTGCGATATCGATATTGCATATACTATTATCGCGATAACTATATTAATTATCAAAAAATATGGTCATCACGATAATAGAATATGCTGTATTTGTATTACAGAAAGGAGCAATAAATTATATTTATTTTATGCACCGAAATTCCGCAGTTGAGAGTAAATCTGTATATTTATTGCAAGAAAATATAGTTATTGTGATTTAATAAAAAATATAGCTATGGTATATGCAATATCCATATAGCAGAGAGGCGCGATAAATTACATTTAACATGGAATTTGTGTGTTCATGCATATGTTGTTTATCTAAATTTGACCAACACAACTACTACAAAACTATAGTAATTATTATATTACATGCTATACTGTACTATGGTTCAAAAACACTAGTATTTACAATATATAAGCAAAACTTACCAGAGAAATCCACAACACCAAATACTCATCGATGAAGCTGTTGAAATACTGATCGAGGAATAACAGGCCGGGACCCAGAAACGCCACGTCATGAAGATGCATTTCACTCTTTGTCATGTGAGCGACCTGCACACACAAAAGACACTCCTTTACACACACAGTTACGCAACACACTGCATTATTGCGCAGATACGCGTGACAATGACATAATAAATATACCAACAATTACATTTCCTTAGCATGTGGATAACACTGTCGTAAAAACAATTTGTGAAAATAGCTAAAGGTACTGCGTTGCTCGTGCCAGGCCTGTAGGTGGTGCTGTTACTGCGCACATACAGTCCTGTAGTCCACTTGTGTTGCTTTAGGTGAGAACAGAAAATTTGTCACTAGTAGAAAATGGCCAATTATTATTTTTTATTTAATTTGCGCCAGTTACATTTTTATGCCAGCAGGTGGCGACAATTATAGTTAAAAATCATTTATTTATGAGAATTGTTCAAAAAAACAGTGATGCATCCAGTAACAAAAAGTCTAATAATTAATGAAATTCAATTAAATATTTAGCTAAATAGTCCTCAATCGTGCAGCACTACCATGTGTTGTTAAGAACACTCAGGCAAAAATTATCCAAAAATAAAAATGTATGCAGCATTTATTTTGTTCCACCAGTAGGTGGCGACAAGTAACTGTTCAACGAATCATTTGTTCATTGGATCTGTTAAAAACGCTGATTCGCTCAGTAAAAAAACATTTCTGTCGTAATTTTTTATAAAGCGTTTAAAATAGTTTTTTACTCACCACTAATTTATTGGTGATTTTGGCCGAAACGAAACCAAAGGCCAGAATATAGAGACAGGGGTGTTTCTGGAAGAGCTGGACAGCCGATTTCTTATAAATCATCATAGCGAGAATGATCACAGAGCCGATGTGCAGGACGGGCGATAATACACTCGTACCCTTAAACACAAACACACAGCTTAGAAAGTGACGACAGATATGATATAATAATAATAATAATAATAATAATGTGCGTCAGCTATAGTTTCCACACATACCGCTATAGTGGATCCGTTTTTCCCCACGCCCCCTGTAAATATGACTCTGAAGTAATTGGTACATGAGAAAACCACTCCGATAAATGTGCAAAGTGCTGGAATTATTTTCATTTGGATGTTTATTACGGGAATCTGTTGAATGCGAGAGAACAAGAGATGATTACGTTAAAACTAAAGTGATATGCTGAAATAATATACATTTCTATGAAACCCACAGTTTATTTTATGTATCATTGAGTTAACAATGTCCTATTTATGTTCATACATACATTATACATGCATGCTTTACATTTATTTATTATATTATTATATCATTTGAAATGTATAAAGAAAAAAAAGAAAAAAAAAGAAATAAAAAAAATATATAATATATATATATATATATATATATATATATATATATATATATATATATATATATATATATATATATATATATATGTCATATAATTATTTACTTTTGAATAGTAAATAAGGAAAAAATGCATACATGTTGCATTTCAGTATTTATTAATTTATATGATTGTTATGTAATTTTAAATATATCGAGAATTTATGTACATTATTTACAAAATAATACATGAAATATACCAAGAATTGTATTATAATGATTACATTATAATTGACGTTGTCTGAATTATTCAAGTATTATTAGTGTAATTTTTGGTAAATATATTTTAGCAATTTTAAATATACACAGAATGTCTGTAAACACATTATAATTTGTTTGATTTTAATTTAATTGACTATTTTATAGTATTAAATATATATCGAAAATATGCATATTTTGTATGTAGAATGTATTTACATATGACGTACATTTTAATTAATGTTTGTATTCATATTATTGTCATATAATACATTAGAATATTAAATATGTTATGCATATATACATTACAATTCATGCGATCTAAATCATTCCTGTATTTTTTATAATGCACTTACAGTTGAAGTCAGAATTATTCGCCCCCTGTTTATTTTTTCCCCAATTTCTGTTTATCAGAGAGCAGATTTCTCCAACACATTTCTAATCCTAATAGTGTTAATAACTCATCTCTAATAACTGATTTATTTTCTCTTTGTCATGATGACAGTAAATAATATTAGACTAGATATTCTTCAATACACTTCTATACAGCTTAAAGTGACATGTAAAGGCTTCACTAGGATAATTAGGGTAAAGTTAGGGTAATTAGGCAAGTTATTGTATAATGATGGTTTGTTCTGTAGACTATCGAAAGAATATAGCTTAAAGGGGCTAATAATATTGAGCTTAAATGGTGTTTAAAAATTTTAAAACTGCTTTTATTCTAGCCGAAATAAAACAAATCAGACTTTCTCCAGAAGAACAAATATTAGAGGAAATACTGTGAACAACTCCTGAATCTGTTCAACATCATTTGTGAAATAATTCTGACTTCAACTGTATGTGGAATTAATTCACATAACATTTGTACTTTTTAAAATGTATGAAATTATATTTTAGAATATTTTTTTTAATTTACCTTACATCATTCATGTATTATTTTATAATATAAATATTATAATGTAGTATTTTATTGTTAAACATATGGAAATTATGTATGTTACGCATGCAGAACTCATGAGATTTTAATTTGTATATTTGTATTAACACTATTGTCATTATAATACATTAGAATATTAAATATACCTTAAGTGCAATTCAAAGGCTTAACTAAATTAAGCAAGTCACTGTATAACAATCCAAAACTTATATTGCTGAAGGGCGAATAATATTGACCTTAAAAGGGCTTTAATGAATTAAAAACTGCTTTTATTCTAGCCCAAATAAAACAAATCAGACTTTCTCCAGAAGAACAAAAATTATAGTATAAGTACTATATGATATTATACTATGAAAATGTAAATACTGTGAAAAATAAATTTGGGAAACATTTAAATAGAAAGAAAAATTAACAGGGGGCAAATAATCTTAAATAATTTTAAACATTTTATAGTGTAAAAAATATATTAATAATGCAAAAAACATTTTATCGCATCTAAAAAGTAACAAAGCGATCAAAGGAATCAAGAGTTATTAACTGTTTATCACACACACACACACACACACACACACACACACACACACACACACACACACACACACCCACACACACACACATCTAATTGGCTATGATTAGTAGTGTTATGATAATCACAGATGTGAGTGCTGAATTACCGGAGACTGCCAGAAAGCTGATCCGCCCACAGCAGCCAGTAAATACACCAGAATTATGAAGATCTGCACTTCTGTAACATCAATGCTGAGCGGAGGAGAGACGCGTTAGACACACACACACACACACACACACACACATAGACAGACACACACACAGCCATGCTAATCACAGTAGCATTCGCTTCTGTCATTGAGTCACTGATCCCATTCGAGTGCATCTGGATTGAAATCATTGGTTAATTAGTGTTTCAGGCAGCTGATTGGTCGCGTTAGGATGAGCCGTTTGATTGGCTGATCGGATTTACCGTTTCGTTCCAAATCGTCGGGCCAACTGCAGCCGTAAACAACTGCAACAACGCTAGACAGATCTGCGATTCTGTGACATCGAATCTGCCACAAAACAAGCCTCAGACACCATCTGTACAGCCGTTAGCTAAAGGTGTGGTCACAGCCGCCGTTTTTAAAATTAATTTAATAATGGAATTACTATTTTGCGTGTACTAATTATACAAAATTTTGTTCAGTTTAAACAGAACAGGTAAAAAGAATTGTACAGATGTTCAAATTATTATTTTGCATGAGAACTATTAATTTGGAAAGAACTGTCTAATGCTGCGTTCACACCAGACGCGGAACGCGGATCAAACGCGAGTGATTTACATGTTAGGTCAATGCAAACACGTGAATAGACATCCTGCGGCGCGATACGCGCGAATGACGCAAATTGCACGGTGCGAATAGCGCGATACGCTCAAATGGCGCGGGGCGAATTGAGCGTTAAAAAGAGCTCATAAAATCCTTTTAGCAACGAAGCTACAGTCACCGGGCAGACAGAAGCCCAGCCCATCATGCGAGTCTCTGTTCTCAAGTGAATTTGACACGCGACTGAAGCGGATTTCACGCGCGAATGAAGCGAGTAAACTCAAATGTTCACGCGGCTATTTACACGCGAATAGAGCGATTTATCCCCGCGTTCCGCGTCTGGTGTGACCACAGCACAATGCGCATAAGCAATGCGATTACCTATTGTGTAGCTCTTCAGGGAAATATGTCACAATTACACAATTTAATTTCTCATTTCTATAAATTTGTTGAAAATGCATCCATTGTCCAACATCAACCCTTAAATCTAGTAATATAATCAGAAGACTATTGAACTTTAAATGTGACCACACCTTACCGACAAAATAATCCACTTATATAATCAATTGTGTTCGTTTTTTATACTCACATGCCGAAGCGCAGCGTACCGGAGACGTAGGTCTGCCAGTGTGCGCAATAAAACATAAACATGCCGGCGAAACAGCAGAAGAACATCCAGTCAGGGTGAGTGCCCAGCTGAACCGCTATACTGGTGCCCAAAACCACGAACACTGAGAAACACACGTAAAACAAGGAGCTGAAAGATGTATACAGCAGCTAACAAATGAACAGTTGTGTAGTTTCTTATCAAAAATACTATTTCATCTGTGGATAATTTGGTGAAATTGCATGCGAAAATGTCCTTTGTCTACTCTGAACCAATGTACATACTGAAATATTCCACTTTGCCTAAAAATAGATTTAATAGTTACTAATTTAATAGTTATTTTGCATGTAAAAATTTAACAAAACTGTGTATTAATACGTTTAACATTCAAAAACAAAATATTTAGCATTAACGTACAATTCAATATTATTACTATTACCGACAGTAGTAGTCAATAATATTATTGACTATTGCGGATACACACATTGCGATATCAATGCTCAAGCGATATATCGTTCCCTATGATTCGTATAGAAAATGTGTGCTGTTCACCTGTGGAGAGTGAATCACAGCCGTGGTCAAACAACTCCCCCAGTGGTGAACTGCTGTTAGTGCGTCTGGCCTGTTTCCCATCAATGGCGTCCAGCGACTGATAGACAAACAAACCCACCGCGCACAGGAGATACGCCCACAGCGGAGCCTAAAACACTCAATTACATTAATTTATCATAAGTTCAGTGCGGCTGTATTAACTATAGTAAACTGATAAATACTGTAGCATACTTTAGTTTTTACTACAGTAAACGATGGTGTATTGTAGTATAATATACCTCATAGCTGTGGAAAACGACAGCATTGGCTCATTTGTATACATTACTATTGTTGTTGTGTTACCACAGCAACTGTAGAATGACCACAACAGATTAATTACTATAGATGTTACCATTGCAACTGTAGAATCACCACAACAGATCAATTACTATAGTTGTTGTGTTACCATAGCAACTGTAGAATCCCAAACCAGATCAATGCAAGTAATTAAATGTAGTACAGTTCAAAAACACTATACAGTACTATAGTATTTTTCAAGTAAAATCCAATTCCAGCACTATTGTCCAAAAATTAATTAATTGTTTAGATCTTGCGTTTACGGCAGTTTGATCGCTAGTGTACCTGTTCGGTGGCGGTCGGGCAGTAATACACCAGTACCAGTGTGGTGAAGATGTTGGTCACCAGGCCTACAATGGTGATGAGGTTTGGCGCGATCCAGGGTGGCATCCGGTTTACAAGCCACTCCCAGTATTGCTGCATGATGGGTTCGAGGAGCGAGCGCCCCGAGCTGCTGTAGCGATGCTCCTCCAGACGCTTCAGCTGATGCCGCGACAGAACCGGCGCCGGCAGCTCGAACAATCGCCGCAGGACACCAGGAGCGAACCAGCATGAAGAGTCCACGCCCCGCCCCCTCTCCCTGGCACCGCCCCTCCGCCCATGAGCCACCGCCAGCCCACTCATCACTCTCAGCCAATCACAGCCCGAGTCTGAGCCTGACTCCGCCCACTTCGTGACCACAGAGCCACAGCAGGATGGCTAGACTCCTGCAAACAGCAATAGTTTGAGTTAATGTTAAGATTGTTTTCAACTAAAAATAAAACTTAAGCATTATATTTAATTAACACAACAGTAGCTATGTTTCCATCCAAAAAAGCACATTAAATTAGTGAACAAAACCGGAATATGGCATAAAAGACGTGCAAATAAAGCAGTGTTTTCATCAAATGAGTCAAAGAGGACAATATCGACACTTCCTGATTATCTGGCGCCAAATATCTAAAGTCTTTAACTTATTTAATAAATGACCTGCACCTCAGAAGACGATGCCGACACGCAATGAACGCGTGGTGGTGTTTGATGGCGTGAGACGTGGAGCACAGATGCTCTTGACTATTCTGGAGGTCATTAATAATATAATAACACTAAAGGCCTGTGCACACCGGGACGCTTTATGCTCGGATTTTCCGTCAACGTTTAACGCTTCGTGACTAAATAAAGAGCGCCAACAGTGTTGCCAGATTGGAAATGTCAAAGTATCGTACCAGAACCTCAAAATTGTCGTATTTGGAGGAAAATGATCGTACACAAGTCAAACTGAGAGTATACAGCTATTATCTAGACACATAGCGTTTTGACACAACGTGCAAATTACCACAATACATTAAAAAAAACTAGGTACCTTAGTGGGAAGGTTCAAACTCCACCTCTGAGTTGCTGTCATTGAATGTTGCATGTTGCCAGATGTTGAGGGATTTATTTTTCCGTACAAATTGGATGCCGTAATGGACTGCAAAATAGTGCTGGTTGGCTTGAAAGCAGTACACACTTTAAGGTGTGCATGCTTTGTTTTGATGAGACTAACTTTGGAAAAAAACATTTACAAGACGAATCTGAATGGGGAAAAATGAGAACATCATTGGAAAACTCCCGTCCTTCTCACCTTCCTTTACAGCACGAATTTTTTTAACATTATTGCTTAAAACATCGACCTCAAACTGAAAACTACTGACCTAACCACGGGCACGCGCAGCAGGAGCGTTAACTCATGAGAGAGAGCCATTCTCCACGTTGATTGGCTGAGAAGAGGCAACATAAGATAAGACAGAAAACGTGTCTAACTCCGCCTACTCCTCACAGAGAGCACAGAAAAGATGCAGCTAGATCAATAAGTAAAGAAGCCCGAAGATTACAATGAAGTTACTTTTAAATGCCATAAAATTCTGAAATTATCGTACATTATAGGATTTTTCTCATTATTGATCGTACAGAGGTCGAAATTATCGTACAAATACGATAATTATCGTACGTCTGGCAACACTGAGCGCCAATGTGATCATGCACACCAACGCGTAAAACGGCAGGCGGAAAAGTGTCATTTTTAAAGAAACGTCTCATGCTTGGTTTTTTGTTTAGATGCGCCGCATCAAAACCTTCTCCACCAATCAGATTGGCACTTTTGTTCACGTGCACGGAGCTGCTGAAGTTACGATAAACAGCACTTGGTGGAGCTCAAGCGCAACACTGTCAATGCGAGCGCACATTGAGGAAGATACCCAGAGGCGATATGAACATGGAGCTGCTGATTGCACTGGTGAACAGTAATCATTTCTTCATCGCTAGAGCTGGAGCTGCTGCTTGAACCATCCATGTGTGTTTGAACCACCAGTAACTTCAACTTTCTGTCTTCTTCTTCTGTGTTACATGCGAGTATCAAATGCTTAAAGTTGTGTAGCGCCATCTATCACCAAGGAGTGATTTTGCATACTCTTCTGCTCAACACCAGTGAAAATCGCTTGGGTTTGAATCCGGAAAAACGTCTCAAAACACACAAACAAAAAGCGTCCCGGTGTGTACGAGCCTTAATACTGAAACGGTTCAGGTGTTTTAGGGTGCTTTTACACCTACACTTTTGTTTGGGAACGTGTCTCGTTTGCCCAGTTAGCGCGGTTTGTTTGGCATATGTGAACAGGGCAATCGCGCTCTGTTTGGTGCCAAAGTAATCGCTCCGAGATCGCCTGAATGAGGTGGTCTCAGCTCGACTGAAACGAACCCTGGAGCGGTTCGATTGCAGTGAGAAAGCGATCTGATCTGAGCGCGGTTATATCACAGTGTTTTATGGATATGTAATAGGCTTACGGCTATATGAAGAGAGAATTATGAGTAGGGCGGGAAGTTTCGCGAGTCTCCGGATGCCCGCAAACGAGTGATGATCTCCCGGTAATCTCGCGTCTCCCTCCCGGTCCTCAAATATGCATCGTCGCGCACCCTTCTCACCCCTCCCCACCACATCTCTCCTCAGACACATCGCGCGCACCCTGTCAATCACCACCAAACCACCACCTCTCCTGACAGCTGAGCGGGACGCTAGAAAATAAACCCTGACACTCTGACCAATGTGAGGAGAGTTTACTCACACGTGACTTGTAACAATTGTAATCTCTGTTTCAGAACAACTGAATCTATTCACAGGTGTGAAAGCAGCCTTAGAATGACCAAAACAACATGTCGGATATTCTACAGTGTGCTCAGCCTGCTGGTTTGTCCATTCACTCTCATTATTATCATCATACGACAGGCTCGAATTGGCTAATCGGGAGGACCGGGAGAATTCCCGGTGGGCCGGTCCGCTTTTTTTGCCGCGAGATAGAAGGTTCTAGCAGCGTTCGCCAAACCAAGCGGGAATGTTTTGTTTTTAAATATATATAAACTTTATTTGCTGACCAACAGGCCATTTTTGGGACCCAAACAACAACAAAGGTAAAGAACGCAAATCACTTCACCTGTTCACCAATCGCGAGTGAGAAGACGCCTACAGGCCACGCCCCCAAACAAAAGCTCCTCGAGCATACGTCACGCCGTCCCGTCCTGCTGCACTTCCGGGTCCTCACAGCTACAACAAAGCAAACAAAACATATAAATAAATAAATCCAAACCAAAACATTCACAACCCTTTATTACATATGTGGAGGTCACAAACACACACACACACACACACACACAACACAGATTAGAATCTACTAAAACTACACAGATTTCAGATCAGTATATAATCTGTGTGTGCTGATTGACAGTAACATCACGCTACTCTAGATGTGTACAGTAGCCTCCGTCATGTGAGATTGTCCAGATGCTGTATTGATCTGCTCCTCTTCTGAAGAGCTGTCATGCTACTGACACCTGAATGCTAATGATGAACACTGCTCTGCGCGCGGTCATTAGCATTATTATCATGTAACAGTGAGTGTTATTGATCGCGGATGTTTTGCCGCGGTCTCCGGGCCGGTTTTGGAGGTTCGGGGTTCGAATCCCGGTCCGGTTTTGCTCTCCGTTCGATCTGCAGCCTTCCAGCCGCGCAACTCACCGACGATCCGCGTACAAGCTGCAGATTCAGAGATAGCACGCGATCTGCTCGCTCGGCCGGTGGAGTCCTGCTGTCTCCGGTATGCTATCGGTTCCGCCGGTCCCGGTCCGGTTAGCGCGAACTGCTAGCGCGACGCCGCCGGTCACTTCCGGCGACTGTGATTCAAGCGCGTCGTGGTTGCGTAGAGCTGCGCATTCCGCTGCAGAGATGATTCAAGCGCATCATAGAGGCGCTGCGCAGGACAAAAGAAATAATTAAACTGCGGTTGCTGCCAGAAGGGATACAGCTGCGGCAGAAATATTCATATTTATTGAATTACCATTACATTGTATTTTATTACCTCCTAACCAAATACTCACCGTAATGTAAAAACAGTAATTATACAGAGGATTGTTTATATTAAATGCTAAATTACCTAATAAATTGTATTTAATAAGCATTTACCGCTACCCCAACCCTCACTGTAATGTAAAAGCAGTAATTACACTGAGCATTATTCATACTATTTACTAAATTACCCGTCAAATTGTATTTTATTGGCATCTACCCCTACACCAACCCTTACAGTATTGTGAAAACACTAATTATACAAAGTATTATTATTCATAATATTAATTAAATTACCCATTAAATTATATTTTATTAACGTCTACCCCTACCTTAAACCTAAACCCAACCCTCACAGTAATGTAAAAAAAATATATATATATATTGTTGTGCAGCGTAACAGAAACGATGCTATATTGATGTGAGTATTCGCAGCTGTATCCCTTCTAGACTTTACCTTGAACTGCTTTTGAATTTTATTTGTGCTTTTAATTTTTAAACGGTTAAACAACACGTGACGAGCTTTGAGCAACACAAACACACTGTGATATTATTATAATTTATGTAAAATAAATCTACAATAATGAATGCCTTCAAGTTTAGATTTGTGGAATTTGTTTTGAATTGTGTTCCTTTATATATATATATATCGTCACCTTGGAATTATAAGGTTCTCTCTGTGTTCTGAATGATTTTGAGATATTGAGCTTCAAAGTTTTTGCATTCCATAGCAAACAGTGTGTGTGCAACATGTTTTAAAAATTAAATTTTAAGTCTTAAAATGTAAACAACTTATAAAAAACATCCCATAATGTAAATAAGCTGTCATTAGAATATGTCAATATATATATATATATATATATATATATATATATATATATATATATATATATATATATATAAATATATATATATATATATATATATATAAATATATATATATGTATGTATATATATATATGTGTGTGTGTGTGTGTGTGTGTGTGTGTGTGTGTGTGTGTGTGTGTGTATATATATATATATATATATATATATATATATATATATATATATATATATATATATATATATATATATATATAAAGAGGGGTGTACACCCCATACAAATCTCTCTTTTAAATTCTTATGTTTAATAGGAAGCTCTACAATATTATGTTTGCATATACATTAGATTAGTCTGTACTGAAGCCAAATCTGGAGCTCATCTAACTAAATAACTTGACAACGCTCCAAAAATGAGTACAGCCAAATTTATATGTTATAGAAAAATATTAAACACACATTTAAAAAAAGAGGAAAATCAAGAGAAGAAAACAAGGAAAAATTTAGTTGAAATTTTGTAGGTTGTAATTCATTTTAGCAATATTTTGCGTGAATTTAATTGTATTATCTTTCAATTTCTGAATATGTTTGGTGACTAAAATATTGTTTTAATAAATATATCTGTTTAATAAATCTGTTTTGTTTAAATGCACCAAAATACACTGCATATATTCACTGAGAAATGGAGAAACATATTCATTTTCTAAATCCTCAATTATACCTATATAGCACTGTACCTATATATTTTATAAGATTTACAATTTAAAAAGTTCACATTAGTGTAAAAATCTAATGAATAACAATCACCTTCTAGTTTGCTATTTTTTTGTAATTAGATAGGCTTTTATTTTGTTAAATATGAGAATAAATGTCCAGAAATAAATCAAACTAAAGCTCTATTGTAAAGTTTGCTCTGTAGATGAGGCGGTGTTACATCTCTCTCCCTCTTTCTCTTTAGGGGTGGAGCGATCATCTCATTTCTCCTCAGTTTTTTCTCTGCTGAAATCGTCATCGCATCAGTCTGGAAAGTTGCTCATAAAGCGTCTGTGTTGCTGGATATAGACGGTAAACACACCGTCCCGGTTTAATCGGCGCTTTTCATAAATCTGAGGGCGGAAAACACTGCTTATTCCCAAAGTTTTGTTCTCTTTTGAGGAGTCGCTTCATGTCTGTTTGCCAGGGGAAAACGTGTCGAGGGAAATATCGCCCTTCAAGAGTCAAAGAGAAACTTTAAGGAGCCTTTAAAGCAGGTTTGTGTCGCTTTTAAGTGCTTTATTTGGTGGTGAACGTTGAGATTGGCGTGTTTTGTGGAACGCTCGCCGCCGCTACGTCATCAGTGTGGCCACGCCCCCTTAGCGCTCTAATTATATGCTCAGCGCTAAAGTATATAGGACACACTCGCTCTCATATCTGCAGCATATACCGTGAGCGAGACACTGTTAAACACACAGTTCGTTTTAAAACTTGTTTAACTCATATTTTAGAATGAACTTTCCATCATATTATTATTAAAAAATCATCATTTGTTATGGTTATAGTTGTACAGCAAATTAAACCTAATCAAAATGAATTGATCGTAAAATCATGTTTTTTTTCTGTTCAACATTTACATCATAATAACATATGCTTACATTACTCACATCAGAAAACACTGTAGTCATTTATAGTAAATACTGTAGTGTTTTTGAACCATACTATAGTAAAGTGTATTATACTGTATATATTATAGTGTTTAGTGTCTTTGCTAATGAATGCTCCAGCATACTGTAGTTTTAACTATAGTGAACTGATAAATGCGGATTTAGCTTAACTTATAGTTTAGATGACTTTTTATTAAATGATTATTAAGGAATCATAATTTGTAACTGTTATTCTGAAGCAACTCTCACCGGCCACTTTATTAGGTACACCTTACTAATGCCAGGTTGGACCCCTTTTGCCTTCAGAACTGCCTTAATCCTATGTGTCATAGATTCAACAAGCTACTGGAAATATTCCTCAGAGAATTTGCTCCATATTGACATGACAGTTGCTGCAGATTTGTCGGCTGCACATCCATGATGCCAATCTCTTGTTCCAGCACATCCTAAAGCTGCTCTATTGGATTGAGCTCTGGTGACTGTGGAGGCCATTTGAGTACAGTGAACTCATCGTCATGTTCAAGACACCAGTCTGAGATGATTGAGCTTTATGACATGCTGCGTTATCCTGCTGGAAGTAGCCATCAGAAGATGGAGACACTGTGCTCATAAAGGGATGGACATGGTCAGCAGCAATACTCAGGTAGGCTGTGGCGTTGATGCTCAATTGGTACTAATGGAGCCAAAGAAAATCTCCCCCACACCATTACACCACCACCACCAGCCTGAACCGCTGATACAAGGCAGGATGATCCATGCTTTCATGTTGTTGAGGCCAGATTGTGAGCCGAGCATCCGAATGTGTCAGCAGAAATGGAGACTCATCAGAGCAGCAACGTTTCTCCAATCTTCTATTGTCCAGTTTTGGTGAGTCTGTGTGAATTGTAGCCTCAGTTTCCTGTTCTTAGCTGACAGGAGCGGCACCCGGTGTGCTCTTCTGCTGCTGTAGCCCATCCGCCTCAAGGTTGGACGTGTTGTGTGTTCAGAGATGCTCTTCTGCAGAGCTCGGTTGTAGCGAGTGCTTATTTGAGTTACTGTTGCCTTTCTATCAGCTGGAACCAGTCTGGCCATTCTCCTCTGGCCTCATCAACAAGGCATTTGCACTCACAGAACTGCCGCTCACTGGATATTTCCTCTTTGTCGGAGCATTCTCTGTACACCCTAGAGATGGTTGTGCGTGAAAATCCCAGAAGATCAGCAGTTTCTGAAATACTCAGAGCAGCCCGTCTGGCAGTAACAACCATGCCACTTTCAAATCCCCTTTCTTCCCTATACTGATGCTCACTTTGAACTGCAGCAGATCCTCTTGATCATGTCTACATGCCTAAATGCATTGAGCTGCTGCCATGTGATTGGCTGATTAGAAATTTGAGCTAACTAGCAGTTGGACAGGTGTACCTTATAAAGTGGCCGGTGAGTGTATATTGTAAATTCATAGCTATATAGATTTTTTTAAATATTATTTCATCGTTAGCATGTCAGCTAAATAACACCCATTGACATTATTCTATAAAAATACTATGGTAAATTAATTATGGTAAATACTATGGTAAATTATTTATTGTAAATACTAAATCGTTTTTGAATGCTATCACGCATTATACTGTATAGTATTTACAGCTCTTTAATGAATGCTTCAGCATACTGTAGTATTAACTATAGTGAACTGATGAATACTGCAGTGTACTTTCGTTTTTAACTACAGTAAACTGTGGTGTATTGTGGTGTAATAGTTGTAGAAAACTTCAGTACTGGCTCGTTTGTTTATATTACTGTAGTTGTTGTTACCGTAGCAACTGTAGAATCACCACAACAGATCAATGCAAGTACATCACTATAGTATGGTTCAGAAACACCACACGTAACTATGTGAAATGCTATTCCAGCACTATTGTTCCTGAGTTTCCTCTCTTAACCGTCTCTATATTTGCACTTCAGACCGCAGATTGTGTCTGAATGACTTCTGCCAAGTGTTTTTATGGTCACATTTGTTCTTTTTCCACAATCTGTCTCACTGACGCAGAAGTGTAAAGCTAGTTTTCTGCTTTCTGCTGGAGCCTAGCGTGACTCCAGCTCATGCAAATCACGGTGTGTTTGTAAACTCCTGCAGATCTGCATTTATAAACCGGTTCTAGACCAGCAGGCCGGGTGTTTGGGTCTCCATGGCGACACGAGGCCACGCCTCCAGCTCATTAATGAGCAACCACACCAAGGAGAGAGTGACCATGGCTAAAGTCACCCTGGAGAACTTCTACAGCAACCTGATCACGCAGCATGAGGAGAGAGAGATGAGGTATTCATAACGTAGACTCAGTTAACGTCGCTCTGTTAATCATCGGAAACATGTTTTGTTTTGCTCCGTCAGTCGAGCGTGACGTTCAGTCGTTCCTCTTTCTCCCCATGTTACTGATTTACTCACAAATCTGTGCTAAAGTCGACACTTTTATTTACATAATATGACATAATTCATATTATATACTGTGTTTGTTTAAAACTGTGGACGTAGGTACATTTTTTGGAAATTGTAGTAGTACTGTAATCGATAATGTCCTCTTAACAGGCAGCAAAAACTGGAGAAGGTGATGGATGAGGAAGGACTGCCTGATGAAGAGGTATCGAATACACTGAACCATATTCATAATGGAACTAGTGGTCACAACAGCAGATAAAAACTAATGATAGCTATATTTGCATCCACGCTAGCAAACGTCAACTTTAACAACTGTGTTAGCGACCACCAGGGGCAGACTGGGACAAAGATTCAGCCCTGGCACTGTTGCCACATCAGCCCACATTACCACACCGACACAGCCCCACCCACGGACACGCACATTCACTATTTATTTCGGTGTAAAGATGGTGAAATAATATGACATTTTTGCCAGATTTTGATTATGTCCGGGTAACCTTGGATTGGGTCGGCCCATCTTGAAACCAGGCGGCAGTTGCCGATTGGGCCAAATGCTTAACATTTATTATTATTATTATTTTTATTATCATCATCATAATATCACATCTAGCAAGAGATAAAAGCTGTCTGCACTTAAAAACAATACATATTTAAAAAAAAAAAAAAACTGACCGGCCCACATTTAAAAATTGGTCCAGCCCTTCTGGCATTTGCCAGAATTGCCAGATGGCCAGTTCGCCCCTGGCGACCACACTAGCCAACGACAACTTTAACAAATATATTAACATCCACGCTAGCAAACTTTAACAACTACATTAACCCACACACTAGCAAACAACAACTTTAACAAATATATTAACATCGACATTAGCCAACGACAACTTTAACAACTATATTAGTGACCACACTAGCGAACGACAACTTTAAAAACTATATTTACATCCACGCTAGCAAACAACAACTTTAACAAATATATTAACATCCACGCTAGCAAACTTTAACAACTACATTAACCCACACACTAGCAAACAACAACTTTAACAAATATATTAACATCGACATTAGCCAACGACAACTTTAACAACTATATTAACATCAACTATAGCCAACGTCAACTTTAACAACTATATTAGTGACCACACTAGCGAACGACAACTTTAAAAACTATATTTACATCCACGCTAGCAAACAACAACTTTAACAACTACATTAACCCCCACACTTGCGAACAACAACTTTAACAACTATATTAACATTGACACTAGCGAACAACAACTTTAACAACTATATTAACATCAACACTAGTGAGCGACAACCTTAACAACTATATTAGCATCCAAGTTAGCAAACGACAATTTTAACAACTATATTAGCAACCACATTATAGAACAACAACTTTAACAACCATATTAACATCGAGACTAGCGAGCGTCAACTTTAAGAACTATATTAGCGACCACACTAGCGAACGACAACTTTAACAATTATATTAACATCGACACTAGTGAGGGACAACCTTAACAACTATATTAGCGTCCAAGCTAGCAAACCACAATTTTAACAACTATATTAGCCACAACGCTAGCGAACAACAACTTTAACAACTATATTAACATTGACACTAGTGAGCGACAACTTTAACAACTAAATTAGCGACCACACTAGCGAACGGCAACTTTAACAACTATATTAACCTCCACACTAGCAAACGACAACTTTTAAAACTATATTAGCCACCACGCTATCAAACAACAACTTTAACAACTATATTAACATCGACACTAGTGAGCAACAACCTTAACAACTATATTAGCGTCCAAGCTAGCAAACCACAATTTTAACAACTATATTAGCCACCACGCTAGCGAACAACAACTTTAACAACTATATTAACATCGACACTAGTGAGCGACAACTTTAACAACTAAATTAGCGACCACACTAGCGAATGACAACTATATTAGGGACCACACTAGTGAACAACAACTTTTACAGCTATATTAGCCACCACGCTAGCAAACAACAACTTTAACAACTATATTAACATCGACACTAGTGAGCGACAACCTTAACAACTCTATTAGCATCCAAGCTAGCAAACGACAATATTAACAACTATATTAGCAACCGCATTAGCGAACGACAACTTTAACAACCATATGAACATCGACATTAGCAAGCGTCAACTTTAAGAACTATATTAGCGACCACACAAGCGAATGACAACTTTAACAACTATATTAACATTGAACCTTGTGAATGACAACTTTAACAACTATATTAACATCGACACTAACGAACGACAACTTTAACGACTATATTAACCTCCACACTAGTGAACGACAACTTAAACAACTATATTAACATCGACACTAGTGAACGCTAACTTTAACAACTATAATAATGCCCACTCTAACAACTTTATCAACTATATTAATGTCCATACCAGCGAATGACAACTTTTAACACCTTTATTAATGCTCACACTAGCCAACGAAAACTTTAACAACTATATTAACGATCACACTAGCAAACTACTATATTAACTTCCACAATAGCGATCAACAATTTTAACAGTTTAATTAATTCCCACACTAGCAAACAATATTTATAATGGTAACTGTTAGCACCAATGCTAGCAAACAATAACTAACTATACAAACCCCTACAATAGTGAAAGATGACTAAAACAACTATATTTGAGCGGATGATTTTTTTTCTTTCTGTGTTGTTATATTTATAGTTGTGGCGTCAATTCGCTATTCTCTTTGACAAAATCAAATTGCTTGCATTGGGAAAGGGCCTTTTTCATTTGTTTATAACTACATAACTTTTCTCGTATATGGCGTATTCCAGAAACGAGTGCGACGCTCTCAGCACGCTCGTAAAGAGACTGAGTTCCTCCGTCTAAAGAGAACCCGATTGGGTTTGGACGACTTTGAGTCCCTGAAGGTGATTGGACGAGGAGCGTTTGGGGAGGTGATTATGCTAATGAGCACTGACGACATACTAATGCTTAATGTTTTATATAGTAAACGAGTGTGTTTCTGGTGTCCGCAGGTGCGTTTGGTTCAGAAGAAAGACACGGGTCATGTTTACGCCATGAAGATTCTTCGCAAAGCAGATATGCTGCAGAAAGAGCAGGTGACGATGAGCAGAGCACAGCAACATTTGCATTTTGTTACATATTTACTATATTTCTTTATTTATTAGGCATTAATATTTATTGCTTTTTAATATTTTATTATATTTTTTTAATGTATTTTCCATTTTTATTCATTTCGTGTTTTTAATTTGATGTCATTTAGATTCTATATTATTTTTGATTTCTTTGTCTGTGTTGTGTCTCAGGTGGCTCATATCCGTGCGGAGCGGGACATCTTGGTTCAGGCTGACAGTCTCTGGGTGGTGAAAATGTTCTACAGTTTTCAGGATAAACTGAATCTCTACTTGCTCATGGAGTTTCTGCCCGGAGGTGAGAGCATGTGTGATGTCTAATAATAGATGTCTCATGATCTATTATTTCTCATGAAAGTTTTATTCAGAACCATGCGTTTAAAGAAATGATTCAAACGAGCAGTTGGGTTGATTCTTCTGAATGAATCAATGAACCAGTTCAAACAAGCAGTTTAGTTGATTTTTACAACCAGTTCAAAGAAGCAGTCTTTATTGATTCTTCTGAACGAATCAGCAAACCAGTTCAAATAAGCACTCTGAGTTGATTCTTCTGAATGATTCAGTGAACTAGTTCAAATGAGCAGTCTGAGTTGATTCTTCTGAACGAGTCAGCAAACCAGTTCAAATAAGCATTCTGAGTTGATTCTTCTGAATGACTCCGTGAACTAGTTCTAATGAGCAGTCTGAGTTGATTCTTCTGAATGACTCAGTAAATCAGTTCAAATGAGCAGTTTGATTTGATTCTTCTGAATGACTCAGTGAACTATTTCAAATAAGCAGTCTGATTTGATTCTTCTGAATGACTTATTGAACTCTTTTGAAGGAGTCAGTGAAGTAGTTTAAATGAGCATTCTGAGTTGATTCTAGTAAACAAATCATTGAACCAGTTAAAACGAGCAGTCTGAGTTGATTCTTTTGAATGAATCAAAGATCCAGTTAATACAAGCAGTCTGAAAAAATCTGTGAACCAGCTCAATTAAGCAGTCTGAATTGATTCTTCTGAACAAATCATTGAACCAGTTTAAACCAGTTCATTCTGCTGAACAAATCAGTAAACTAGTTCAAACGAGCAGTCTGAGATGATTTTTCTGAATGAATCAGTGAACCAGCTCAAATGAGCAGTCTGAGTTGATTCTTCTGAACTAATCAGTGAAGCAGTTAAAACAAGCAATCTGTATTGATTCTTTTGAATGAATCAACTAACCTGTTTATACAAGCAGTCTGAATTGATTCTTCGGAAAAGAATCTGTGAACCAGTTTAAATTAAGCAGTCTGATTTGATGCTCCTGAACAAATTAGTGAACCAGTTCAAACCAGTTCATTCCCCTAAACAAATCAGGAAACTAGTTCAAATGAGCAGTCTGAGTTGATTCTTCTGAACGACTCAGTGAAAGAGTTCAATCAGTCTAAGATGATTCTTCTGATTGAATCAGTGAACCAGCTCAAATGAGCAGTCTGAGTTGATTCTTCTGAACAAATCAGTGAAGTAGTTAAAGCAATCAGTCTGAGTTGATTTTTTAGAAAAAAATAATCTGTTAACCAGTTCAATTGAGCAATCTGAAATGATTCTTTTAAACAAATCAGTGAACCAGTTTGAACTAGCAGTCAGAGTTGATTCTTCTGAACAAATCAGCGAACTGGTTCAAACGAGCAGTCTGAGTTGATTCTTATGAACATGTAATGATTTAGATGACTCCTTGAGCGTCTGATGTTGAATAATATGAACTATCGGAGTGTGTGTGTGTGCGTGTGTGCATGTGTGTGTGTGTGTGTGTCTGTTTCTGCAGGAGATATGATGACACTGCTAATGAAGAAAGACACACTGACAGAGGAAGAGACTCAGTTCTACGTGGCGGAGACGGTTCTGGCCATCGACTTCATCCATCAACTGGGCTTCATTCACCGAGACATCAAACCAGACAACCTACTGCTGGACTCCAAGGTCAGAACAGGAAGTGATGCGTAACCCTGCTTCCTGTGCACCTTTTGCTTTTCAGACTTTTTAGTCTCAGCAAGGCCTCTGATTGGTTCATTTATCACGCTTGTGTGTGTGTGTGTGTGTATATGTGTGTTTCAGGGTCACGTCAAGCTGTCTGATTTTGGCTTGTGTACAGGCCTCAAAAAAGCGCATCGGACGGAGTTTTATCGCAACCTGAACCACAGCCAATCAAACGACCTCAGTGAGTCACATGTGCTCTGCTGCCATAGCAACACGATTAATTTCACAAACATGACGCTGAATGGCAAATATAATATTATTTCATCAGCTAATGATAAATATAGCGAAAACTTTAGTAGCGTCAAAATCAGCAATTGCTATAATAAATCAATTAGTCATCACACGATATTTATAACGATAACTACATTAGTGCCTACACCAGTGGACAATAACTATATTAGCGTCACAATCAGCAATTTCTAGAATAAATAAATTAGTCATCACGCGATATTTATAGCGATAACTACATTAGCCACTACACCAGTGGACGATTACCATTTTAGCATCACAATCAGCAATTGCTACAATAAATATATTAGCCGTCACACGATATTTATAACGATAACTACATTAATGCCTACACCAGTGGACGATTACTATATTAGCATTCACACAACCAAACACTAATTGTAACGATAACAATATTAGCATCAAAATAACTATTATTGTCGACACCAGACAACAGTAATAACCATATTAGCTTCAATATATAACATTAACTATTGGTTCATGGCTGTAATAATTACTATATTAGCAATAAGATTAGCAGACAATAACTGTAATAACTTTATTAGCTTTCAGACCAGTTTACGATAATTGTTATGTTAACTTGCATTACGTAAACATTAAAATCCTTAACAGCAGGTGATAACTATTATTATAGCTATAATAGTATCGTTAACAGTGATGTTTCACACACAGCTGTTTCTATGGCAACGCCCTGATGTCATATTAACGCATTTCAATCAAATTCAAAATACGTTTATTTTTCATGTCCACATTTTTAAATTATGTATTTAATGAACCATTCTCGTAGCGTTTCAGCATATGAACTCGAAGAGGAAGGCCGAGACATGGAAGAGGAATCGCAGACAGCTGGTCAGTGATTTTTCATTTTTATTTAAAATTCTCGCAAACAGGAAGTGATGCGTTACGTTGTTCTGCCTCTTCCAGGCCTTCTCCACAGTGGGAACGCCAGACTACATTGCTCCAGAGGTGTTCATGCAGACCGGATACAACAAGCTCTGTGATTGGTGGAGCCTCGGCGTCATCATGTACGAGATGCTGATTGGTAAGAAACGCTAATTATGCAAAGAAGTTGCTTAAATTTGCTGTTAGGATTTGGATATGTATTTATTAACTAAATTAAAAAAAATTAATTCTAACAAAAAATGGAAAAAATATGTAAAAAATAAACAAATTTTAGGTGTAATAATTTTCGTAACTTGCACATTAGCACAATAAAAGTACTAGTAAGGTTTTTGTTTTTTCAAAAACGTAAACTAAATTAAATAAAAATAAAAAACATAATGGAAACATGACATTTTAATTATTAAACAATTAAATGAAGGCTTTTGAAAATAATTACTTGAATAATTACACTTTATTTAATCTGCTGCTTCACAATACATTGCATAATAAACAGTATATGAATTATAATAATTGAAATAAATGCTTATTTATTAATAATTAACATATAATGCTTAACAATAACAGATTTTACTAGCGTTCAAACAGCCGTTAAAGATAGCTATATTTGTGACGAAAAAAAATTTATGCAGATTGGAGTAGTTGCGCTTTGTACGGAATTAATCATTAAAAACTAAATGTAACAAAAATGTGGAAAAAAATTATATATTTTAGCTTTAATATTTTTACTAACGTTTTTTTTGAATTATTACGAAAAGATAAATAAAAATAAGGGACGTCATGTAAACTTGACATTTTAATTATTAAATAGTTAAATTAAGGCTTTATATATAAATCCAAGATAGTAGATCAATAATATGAATTATAAAAATTAATAAAAAATTATTTAATTATAATAAATATATAATACCCTTTTGCCAGCAGACAATGACTACAGTTATTATTTTACAAGCGTTCAAACAGCTGTGGTGGATGATTGCTATATTTGTGACAATAGAAAATAAAACGTAAAGATTACCACAAACAATAACTATAATAATTATTATATTAGCATTAACATCAACAGACGATTACTGTAATAGCTATATTAGCTGTTGGAGGATTTCTGTAAGATTAACTATATTAGCGTTCACAGCAGTCGATGATAACTATTATTTTAGCTATATTAGTATAATAATAACTATGTTAGCACTAATAGTAACAATAACATTATAAGCTTCAGGACTGTAAAAACGTAAACTATCAAAATAAATACAATATATGGTCGACGATTACTATATTTGCGACAATAAAATTAAATTAAATGGATTGCGCTTTATACTGATTATACTGTTTTTCAGGTTATCCTCCGTTCTGCTCAGAAACTCCTCAAGAAACCTATAAAAAAGTAATGGGTTGGAAGGAGACGCTGGTTTTTCCTCCGGAGGTGCCGATTTCTGAGCGCGCTAAAGAGCTGATCCTGCGCTTTTGCTGCGAGGCGGATCATCGCATCGGTGCCGGCGGCGTGGACGACATCAAGAGAAACGCATTTTTCGAAGGAGTCGATTACGACCACATCAGGTGAGCCATTATCAGCAACGCTTAACGGCTTTTAACTAAAATAAAGAAGCTAATGTGAGACACACGGATGGACTAACAAATTCAAAGATTCAATTAAAAATTTTAGTTGTCAGTACGATAAGCTGATATACACAATATAAATACACAAGGAAAATTCTGAGGGAGACGTTGACTACTTCTGTGCAACAAGCTGTTGTCGTGAAGTATAGTTATTGTTAAGTTATCGCTCGTTTTACCAATCAGCAATACCTATTTTAGCAGTCGCAACAACAGTAACAATAACCATATTAGCGCACGCATGATAACGATATCTATTACCATAAACAATGACGTTATTAGTGACAACATCAGCAGACAATTACAGTAATAACTATATTAGCCAGTGGATAACTGTAATGTTAACTATATTAGCATACACATCAGCCAATGACAACTTTTATAATGATATTTTTTTTAATAACCTAAACGTTTATTATTATTATTAGCATTTTTTTACTAATGAGCGATAACTATATTAGCATTCACAACAATAGTAACGATTAGCATATTAGCGTACATAAAAGCGGACAGTAATTATAGCAACAACCACGAACAATAACTTTAATATTTACTATCTTAGCATTAACATCAACAGACAATTGCTGTAATAACTATATTACCCTTTACAACAGTAGATGATAACTGTAACGTTAAGTATATTAATGTCCACGGTAGCCAGTGATTACTATTATGATACTATTTACGACGATAACAATTATTTTATCAATGCGCACACTAGTGAACAATAGCTGTAATGATAATAACTATATTAGCATTTGCTTTTTTTTTACCAATGAGCTATAACTATTAGCATTTACAACAACAAGAGTAATGTTTACCATATTAGCTTACAAATAATAACCATCGCAATTAACGTGATCAATGACTATATTAGCGACAACATCAGCAGACAATTACTGTAATAACTAAATTAGCCAGTGGACGATAACTGTAACTATATAACTATCTGTAACTATACAACGTTAACTATTTTAGCACACACAGCAGCCAATGATAACTATTATGAAACTATTTTGATAACGATAACATTTATCATGTTTAATGCCCACACTAGTCAATAAAGTCAATAATAGCTGTAATGATATCTGTATTAGCATTTTTTTTTACCAATGAGCCATAGCCATATTAGCATTCACAACAACAAGAGTAACGATTACCATATTAGCGTACATATAAGCGAACAGTAACTATAGCAACTACCGCAAACAATAACTAGAGCCTATACTACACCAGCATCGACATCAACAGACAATTACTGTTATAACTATATTAGCCTTTACAACAGTGGACGATATCTGTATCGTTAATTATATTAGCCTCCACAGCAGCTGACGATAACTAATATGTTAGCTATATTAAGAAGTAATAACTACTGATAATTATATTAGCACTTACACAAGCAAAAACTTACTGTGACAATAACATTATATGCATCAGTACTGTAAAAACGTAAACAATCAATAAAATTATTATATTATTCTTCTGTGCAACAAGTGAGTGTCAGAAGCGTAAAGTTGCACAGCGCCATCTTGTGTACCGGGGCATTTCTTTTCTTTTTTTTTTCCCAGCGAACTATAACTGTAACTATATTAGCATTCACAACAACAGTAATGAATAACATATTAGCGTCCACATAAGTGAACAGTAACTGTAGTAGATATCATATTCATAAGCGAACAATAACTAACAATTACTATTCTAGCGTCACCGTCAACAGACACTTACTGTAATAACTATATAAGCCTTCATGCCAGTGGACAATGACTAAAACGTTAAATATATAACGTATATATTATATTAACATCCACACCAGTGAACATTAGCTATAATAGTAACTAAATTAGCATTCACACAAGCAAACACTTATATTACCGTAAAAACATAAACTATTAGAATAATGCGATAAGCGCAAACAATAAAAATCCAAGGCTTGAATGTATAAAACACATTGCTCACATTGAGCTTCTGATCTAATAAAGGTTAAACTTTCTCGTTCACAGAGAGAGACCTGCAGCCATTACCATCGAGATCAAGAGCATCGACGACACGTCCAACTTCGACGAGTTTCCAGATTCGGACATCCTGCAGCCAACAAGTAAGACGCAGTAAAAACAATTTTAGTGAAGTTAACCTTTACATTTAGCTGTGATTCATTAACTTCGTAACTTGGTTCGAAATGCTATAAACATGTTAAAACATGCCGGCAGCTTGATAAAACATGTTAGCATGTTAACAAAGCATGATAGCTTTATGTTATAACTTGTGGCAGCTTGCTGAAATGCTACTAAGATTTTAAAGCATGATTTAAGATGTGGTAGCAACGTTCTTAAATTAGCAACACTAATGCTAACAACATGCTACAACAGGTTAACAACTTGTTTATGCATGTTAATCATTTGCTAAGAAATGTTCGCAACACATTAAAACAAGTTAGCTGCTTGTCGAAACACCTTGCTACAACATGCTAAAAGTGTATTAAATTGACAAAATGTGTTAGCGATGTGTTAATGTGAGTGGACCTTGCTACAAATTGCTATAAACATGTTAGCATCTTACACATGCTAACAATGTATTAAACTCTGCTAGTGACATGTTAAATCATGTCAGAAACTTAGCAGTTTGTTGAAACATGCTAACGGCATATTAGACTTTGCTGCTAAACATGCTACTGATATGTTAAAATGTGAGTAGAACTTGCTACTAAATGCTGTAAACATGTTAGCATCTTGTCAAAACATGCAAGCAGGGAATCAAACCATGTTAGTAAGGTGTTAGATTATGTCATTAGTATGGAAGAAAATGTTAGCATTAGAGAGTTTGCTGCTTGACAAAATATGTTAGCGATGTCAGTAGAACTGTCTACAAAAACTATTAGCATGTTAAAAAATGTTACCAGCTTGTTAAAACATGCTAGTAGTCTAAACCATAGTGAAAATCCAAGCAACTTGCTACAACAGACTAACGGCATACTAAAATGTTTGCTGCTTGACAAATTATGCTAACGTTGTGCTACAATGTAAGTACAACCTATTGAAAATTGCTATAAACATGTTAGCATCTTGTCAAAACATGATAGCAGGGTATCAAACCATTTTATTGATATGATAAATTATATCAATCATTTGGAAAAAAGTCTTAGCAACTTGCTAACATTATAACAGCATTTAAAATGTTTGTGATGTTACATGTTAGAGATGTGCTGAAATGGCAGCAGAACTTGCTACAAAATGCTATTAGCATGTTAAAACATGTTGGCAGCCTGTCAAAACATGGTAGTAGTGTCTTAAACTGTACTAGTGACATGTTAAATTATGTCAGTAACTAGGAAGAAAATCTTAACAACTTGTTAAAACTTGCTAACAGAATATTGCAATGCTTGCTGCTTGATAAAACGTCCAAACAAAGTGCTAAAATGTAAGTATAACTTGCAATAAACATGTTAGCAGCTTGTGAAAACATACTAGCAGTATATCAAATCACTCTAGGGACATGTTAAATTATATCAGTAAATTGTAAGAACATCTTACCAACTTGTCACCACATGCTAACTGCATATTAAAATGTTTGCTGCTTGACAAAGCATGCTAGCCATGAAATGCTTTCTACAAAATGCTATTAGCATGTTAAAACATGTTGGCAGCTTTTCAAAACATGCTGACAGTGTATTAAACCATGCTAGTGACATGTTAAATGATGTCACTAGTTTGGAAGAAAATATTAGCAACTTGCTACAACATGCTAACAGCATATTAAAATGTTTGTGCTTGACAAAACATGCTCGCGATGCGAGTAGCACTTTCTGCAACATGCTATATGCATGCTAAAACATGTTAGCAGCTCGTCAAAACATCCTAGCAGTCTATTAAACCCTGCTAGTGACATTAAATGATGTAACTTGGAAGACAACCTTATCAACCTGCTACAACATGCTAACAGCATATTAAAATGTTTGCTGCTTGACAAAACATGCTAGCTATGTGTTGAAATATAAGTAGAACCTGCTACAAAACATGCTAGTGACATGTTAAACTATGCCAGTAGCTTGAAAGAAATTGTTAGCACCTTGCTACAGCATGCAAACAGCATATTAAAATGTTTGATGCTTGGTAAAACATGCTAGCGGTGTGCTAAAATGTGAGTAGAAATTGCTACAAAATGCTATAAGCATGTTAAAACATGTTAACCGTGTATTAAACCGTGCTAGTGACATGTTAAATTACGTTAGTAACTTAGAGGAAAACCTTAACAACTTGATACAACATGCTAACAGCATATGAAAATGTTTGGTGCTTGACAAAACATGCTAGCCTTGTGTTGAAATATGACTAGAACTTGCTACAAAAGTTGTTAACATGTTAAATTATGTCAGCAGCATGTAATGAAATGTTAGCACCTTGCTACAGTATGCTAACAGCTTATTAAAATGTTTGCTGTTTAATAAAACATGCTAGCTTTGTGTTGAAATATACGTAGAACTTGCTACAAAACATGTTAGTGACATGTTAAATTTTGCTAGTAGCTTGTAATGTAATGTTAGCACCTTGCTACAGCATGCAAACACCATATTAAAATGTTTGATGCTTGGTAAAACATGCTAGCGGTGTGCTAAAATGTGAGTAGAACTTGCAACAAAATGCTATAAGCATGTTAAAACATGTCAACCGTGTATGAAACCGTGCTGGTGACATGTTAAATTATGTTAGAAACTTAAAGGAAAACCTTAACAACTTGATACAACATGCTAACAGCATATGAAAATGTTTGGTGCTTGGTAAAACATGCTAGCCATGTGCTAAAATGTGAGTAGAACTTGCTACAAAATGCTATAAGCATGTTAAAACATGTCAAACGTGTATTAAACCATGCTAGTGACATGTTAAATTATGTTAGTAGCTTGGAAGAAAATCTTAACAACCTGCTACAACATGCTAACAGCATATTAAAAAGTTTGCTGCTTGACAAAACATGCTAGCTATGTGTTGAAATATAAGTAAAACTTGTTATAAAACATGCTAGTAGCATGTTAAATCATGTCAGTAGCTTGTAAGGAAAACTTAGCACCTTGCTACAGCATGCGAAAATGTTTGCTGGACTGTGAACTGTGTGTTTTGCCGTGGAGGTCCTGTTGTGGTGAGCAACCATCACCCGGAGTCGGACTACAAGAACAAGGACTGGGTTTTCATCAACTACACCTACAAGCGCTTCGAGGGCCTGACGGCGAGAGGAGCCATACCGTCATACATGAAGAGCGGGAAACGCTGAGAATCCACAGCCAATCGCTGCACTTTCTCATCCACACGACCAAAGAAAACACCCAGACGTCTGTCAGAAACACACTCCCGCGCTGCTGGACACTGCACACGCGTCTTTACTAGTCCTTAAATTAAGATAATCTGGGGCAGAATTCACGAAAATATGCTTAAGAGCTTTCTTAAAGGGATGTTTCACCTATAAATATAAGTTCTGTCAACTTCTGTTGAACACAGAGTAAGATTTTCTGAAGATTTATGGAAACACTGGCTTTTTTTTGTTCCTGCTATGGAAGTCGACGGCTGCTTTTTTTTCCAGCATTCTTCTGGATCTTCTTCAGTGTTCAACAGATGAAACTCGTCAAAGTTTAGAATTACGTAAGTGTGAGTGAATCTAATTTAAATGTAGTTTTTTTGCGTGAACTGACCCTTGAAGATTTTATCTTGAGATTTTTCTTAACTGCAATTCATGAAAAAATCTGCCGAAGATCTCTTTTTTTCTTCTTAAGATCATTCTTATATTTAAATCAATGAAATTAACGAATAGCTACGGTAAATTCGTTAGCGCTACATTTAGGGATGATTAACTTCCGAAACATTATTACCTACGAATGGCATTTTTCTGCTAGAAGAGAGGAAACAGGAGCTGAAAAAGGCTTTGTGATGTGGAAAGCGCTGCGATATGAAACCACGCAATGGTAATTTGTTGCCATGACGACCAAAGTGTGCGTCCTGTGGTCAACGTCTAATCTTTGCGCTGTGTGTGTGTGTGTGTTTGTGTGTATGCATGAACTGCACATGCTCACCAGTAAAGCACAGCCCGCTCCAATAGCGTGCCGACAGGACATTTCTGCGGAATATACTAGTTCCTGCTGCTTGCAATAGTGCTGCTGTGTTGTCATGCTGGTAAACACACACCTCTCGACTTGTCATAAAATGTGCTTATTTTATTAGCTTGTGTTTTTAAAAATCAGTTCATTCATTCATTCATTTTCTTGTCGGCTTAGTCCCTTTATTAATCTGGGGTTCGCCACAGCGGAATGAACCGCCAACTTATCCAGCAAGTTTTTACGCAGCGGATGCCCTTCCAACCTTAACCCATCTCTGGGACACATCCACACACACACTCATACACTACGGACAATTTAGCCTTCCCAATTCACCTGTACCGCATGTCTTTGGACTGTGGGGGAATCCGGAGCACCCGGAGCAAACCCACGCGAAGGCGGGGAGAACATGCAAACTCCACACAGAAACGCCAACTGAGCCGAGGCTCGAATCAGCGACCCAGCAACCTTCTTGCTGTGAGGCGACAGCACTACCTACTGCGCCACTGCCTCGCCAAAATCAGTACAAGTGACCTTAATTACTTTCAATTTAATCAATAACATTTATTACAAAGCATTTTTCGGCCAAGTACATACAGGATTTTCCTCTCGGTGTATTCCTAATGTACGTTTATCACTTTATTTAAGATGAAAAACAATCATTTTATTAGAAATCTCAGCTTTTGGGAATCTACAACTAGTTTTCTTTCAACTTTAGGAAGTTTTTAAGAGCTTTTCAAGAATTTGAATTCTTCTGATTCACTGATTCGTTCAGAAGAATCAACTCTTGACTGTTTGAATCAGTTCTGTCTCTGTAAGTTTTGTGTAATGAACAGACTGGGGATAAAAGGTGAAGAATGTTCTTAAGAAGATTTATTTTTTTTGTGAAGCGAGAAGACATTTCTGCATATGAAGGATTCGTGAATCCGTCCTATGAGTTGAGTGTTTATTCTGGAGATCTTTAGTATTTTTGAGCATGTTTTAGCAGATTAATTGCCCAAAAAACTCCCTCATGCAAACGCTTGACTATAAATAAAGTGCCTTATATAATGTTTATTTCCACATTTGTTCCTCAGCAGAGATTAATCTCTATATCGAGCAGTTTAGCTTTAGTAATAATGACAAATTATGGGCGCAGCCTCATATGCAGCTAGTGTTATCATCATAGACATGCTTTTGTAGCTTAGTTTGAGCTTTGCTGAGGTTTTGATGCTGTATTTGTTTCCGCAGTAGATTTGACTGCTGCTGATTTGACTGCCAAAGGTACGATCAGAGGCTCGCATGTTGATGAAACCCTGCCTCTACACTCTCAGAAATAAAGGTACAGGAGCGGTCTCTGGGGCAGCCTTTTCAAACTTATACCCAAATAGTCCACAATGGTACCTGAACGGTGCATATTAGTGGCCAAATGTACCTAAAAAGTACCTTTGAAGTATCATTGTGGACCCTTTTTTGAAAAGGTGCTGCCGCAGTGACCGCTCCTGTACCTTTATATCTGAGAGTGAATGCTGTCTGTATGAATGCTTTCATGTGCAGATGTGAACACCAAAGCTGGAAAATCCTCCATTTCAATGGTACTTTCTTTAAAAAGATGCTTCCTTTTCTAATGTTTCTATGAACTATTTTTGTATTGATATGTAACCGTCTTTATTTTGTATCTGCGAAGCTGTAGTTTGTGATGACACACATTTGACATGTTTGTTTATATATCCAGTATCTTCTTTTCTTGTCCAGAATGCAATAAAAATGTTACATGCTTAAACATTTTGCTTCTTTCAATAAAAAAAAAAACTAATATTTGGGTGAATTATCAAAACTAGGAGTGCTTTAAAGGGTCACGAAACACCAAAACACATTCTGGACGGAGTTTCAGTCACATGACACTGCATTTTCGTGTGGACAAACAACGAAACCGCATAGAAAGAAGTGCGGTTTTGAGAATGCACCGTGTTTGTGTGGACAGAGCCTTAACCGAAGCCTTTTACAGTAACAGCAGGGTCTCAAGGACACAGTGGTGAACAGGAAATCATCTCTGAACGAATGAATGGCTGAATATTCATGAAACATATTGAATACAAAAACACACAACGTGATTTAATGTTATTGTCCAGTGTTCCACCCTAAACAGTTTAATCATCAGTCATTGGTCGAGGCCAGGAGGGGCGGGGCCGTTCAGCCGATCTAACTCATCGACCTGTGGAGTGGGCGTGGCTCCGGCTCGTGTTGGTCCCTCCCCCATGGCGGTGATGAGGTTTGGGACGCTGCGGCTGCGCACACACTGGAAGTCCACGTGTCGGCTCTTGCCCTCCTCCTTCTCCCAGGACAGCTGGATGAACGGACGCTGCAGGTAGCTGTAAATCACCTCCGACTTCCCGCCAGGACGCCGCTTCACCTTCTCCTTACAGGTGGGATACCCTGAGACACAACGCTGCCTTTCAGTGATATTGTGTGTGAATTCAATACCTTTTAAGACCTTTTTAAAGCACACATGGAATCAAAACTAACCATATTGATGTTGTTAACTCGCATTGCTAGCTTTGTGCTGAACAATTCATCTGTGCATGTCATTAAGAACAATAATAGTTTGTCCTTGTAATCTGCAAATGCACTTCCTGTTTCAGTTAAATTCTCAGATTACGTCTGAGGCAGTGGGTGTGGTTAATATTTACCCACGCCCCTAAAACTGTCATCACATCAAACCGAAATGGTGAGCAGGAGGAGTCTGTTGGGGTGTAATAACTGCCCAAACCCTTTTACCCGTCTTTCTGAATGAAACGCCTGCTTCACTACATCCAATCAGCTTGCAGTAGAAAAAACAAGCCACGCCCACTGCTTTCTCATTTAATATTCTGTTTCTCTAGGAAATGCGTCACTATACAAAAAAAAATTGGTTACAGCTTTCAGTTCATGCAGACTTCACGACTCTCTCCATATGTGTTAGGACCTCATTGCCACTTTAGGGGTCAGCCGGTAAAATCTCCGGCATTTTAACTTGCACTATATTTACCAAATGCTAATTAAAAAAAACTAATCCCAAACTAAAACATTGTTCATATACTAAATAAAAATGCTAATCCAGCAGGGGGCGCCTGTAGGGCAGCTATATATGTATGAGTTTTAACGTTATAATCCCTTTTTTTTGTTTTGAACAGCTCATAATGAAATTTTAAAAAGGAGATCTGCTGCAGTTCATTAATTGGCCATTGGTGTCGCTAATAACAAGGCTTTTTGAGTTCCTTTTTAGTCGCATCGTTGCTTGGTGAAAATTTATTTTGCCTTACTGCAGTAAACATAACAGCGTGACGTCAAGTGTAGCAGGATTTTAATTGATTGTATAAACTACACACAGCATCCCGATATTTGTAGATCATATATAATGCATGCAACTATACATTGTATATTTAAAAATAATACAAAATGTAATACTTTGTAAAAAAAAAAAAGAATTTAAGACTTTTCAATACCTTCTAACAGTGTTAAATTTCTCTAAATTGATTTATCAACTTTTAATACTTTAAGACCCCACGGACACCTTGATGTGTGTGTGTGTGTGTGTGTGTGTGTATATATATATATTTATATATATAAATTTTTCAAAAAAAAAAAATTTTTTTTATTGCGACTTCCTGATTTCCCCTTAAGTTGCTAGAAGGGCAGTGAGGGTCCTTTGATTCGTGATCCGCTGGTGGCTGAGCAGACATGCTGAGCCCAAGATGTTAGTAGCGAAACATGACATAACAAACAGCAATCTGGGATAAATACCCGTTGCGTATGGCGTTAAAGGCTGATTATTGCGTTTTAGCGTGGCGTGTATATAGGATTGTTGCGTGTGCCATGGCGGTCAATAAAAAAATATGACTACCACACTCTCATTCTCTCCTCCTAACACCGGTGTCAGTGTGCACGGGCTTTATTTGCTAGCAGGTGCCAGGTATGCCACGTGACCAAAACATAATACGTCACTGGGAAAAACCCAAACTAATCGATAAACAAATAAACATTATCACTAAATAAAAAGTTATGTGGCTCATATATATATATATATATATATATATATATATATATATAAAGGTTTAAATATGAGTGTGTGTGCTTACCTTCAATACCGATGCGTATGTTTTTCAGGCCTCGCTCCTTGAGATGAGCTTTTGCGACGTCTCTGTTTTCAATAAACTTGAAGAAACGGTAGAGTTTGGTGCTGTAGATGACTTGAGGAACAAGAAAGTGTTTGTTAAAGAAGAAATATGTAAGATGTTTAATGTAATAACCACTTATTTTTGTGAATAGCTTGTAATCTAACTAAAAAAAAGAGATCTGCTGCAGTTTATTAAATGGCCACCGGTGTCGCTAATAACAAGGAGTTTCGCATACGCTTTTTAGTCTCATCATTGCTTGGTGAAATGTTACTGGAAAAATTAATTTAGCTGATTTTGATGCCAAAATGGAGGATGGGATCTGGAAAGAAATTGGGGACGGTCGTTTTGTTGTTGCAATGGAGTTGTTTCTAGAAGGTTTACAGCTGCGGCTGGAAGATAACATGAATTATTTATAAAATTACCCATTTAAATGTGTTTTATTAACATCTACCCCTACCCCAATCCTCACAGCAATGTAAAAAAAGTAATTATTGTTGTACAGTGTCACAAAAACTGATGCTATATTGATTTGAGTATCCACAGCTGTATCCCTTCTAGACTTTGCCGCTCAATAGCACCACATATTGGTGCACTGTCATCTTTTTTTATTCATTCATTCATTTTTCTTCGGCTTAGTCACTTTATTTCAAGGGAAAATCACTGTGAAATCATGTAAACTAATCCAGCATATGTTTTACACAGCGGATGCCCTACCAGCTGCAACCCAGTACCAGGAAACACCCATACACACACACACACTCATACACTATGGCCAATTTAGTTAATCAATTCCCCTATAGCGCATGCATTTGGACTGTTGGGGAAACCGGAGCACCCGGAGGAAACCCACGCCAACACGGGGAGAACATGCAAACTCCACACAGAAACACCAACTGACCCAGCCAAGGCTCGAACCTGTAGCCTTCTTGCTGTGAGGCAACAGTGCTAACCACTAAGCCACCGTGTTTCATAGCTTCAAATTGGACTGGATTTTACCGTCAAAAGATGATCACCTCGTTTACTTTTTATTTGCAAATCTTTGCAGTGTTGATTGTGCTCACTTTGCGAGTGCTCCTCTCCCATTGGCGGAGGGTTGTCGTGATCCCAGTCTACAGTATCATCGTCTGTGAGCACCACGATGTGGCACTCTCGCTCTCCCTCCTGAGCACTGGAAACCATCGCCGGCAGCAACAGCTCCTCCAGAAACACCTCGAACTGCCGCCGAGCGCCGTCATTGGACAGCTCGTGCAGGAGAGCGCCTGATTGGACAGAAACACTCATGAGTTTGAGCGAATTTTGCGCAAGCGTATACAGCTGAAGACAGAATTATTCACCTTCCTGTGAATTATTGGGAAATATTTCCCAAATGATGGTTCTCCGATTCAGGAATTGTTCACAGTATGTCTGATAATATTGTTTCTTCTGAAGAAAGTCTTATTTGCTTTATTTCGGCTAGAATAAAAGCAGTTTTTAATTGTTTTAAAGCCATTTTAAGGTCAATATTATTGGCCCCTTCAGCAATATTAGTGTTGGATTGTCTCCAGAACAAACCACTGTTATACAATGACTTGCCTAATTACCCTAACTTTACCCTAATTACCCTAGTGAAGCCTTTACATGTCACTGTAAGCTGAACACTAGTGTCTTGAAGAATATCTAGACTAATATTATGTGCTGTCATCATGACGAAGAGAAAATAAATCAGTTATTAGAGATGAGTTAAAAGTATTATGTTAAGAAATATGTTAAATCTTTCATTAAACAGAAATTGGGGAATAAATATACTGGAGGGTGAATGACTCTAAGATAGAGTAGTCAACTGTAGATGTGTGTGACTCACTGAGGTCTCTGCATCTGACGGTGTTGTAGTCAAAGTTTATACATAGATAATCGCAGGCTTCGCGCAGCTCCGCCAAGGACACACCCTCCGGACAGTGCAGGATGCCGACTCGGTAAAAATCCTGAGCAAGAGATGAAGTTATGTTAAAGAGTCATGCTACAGCATTGTTAAATGCCTGATTCTGATTGGCTGATGGTCACTTTATCTTTTCTTTTATCTGAACAAAAACATTCAAGTAGTTCCAGCAGGTTTAGAGCGCATTACAGCTCCATATTTCACAGCTACAACAGTCAGAAATCCCATCAGAACACAACAGGAGGATGAGGAGGAGATGTGGAGGACACTAGTGCTACACACAGGAGACGTTTGAGGAGGACACACACCTGACTAATTAACATACAACATCTAATCAGGGGATTTAGCAAGTGTTGTCAATATTCTTTAAGTAAAATCTGTAATGTAGGACTTTTACGTACCAGTATGATTCTGAAAATGCTGGCACCGATTCCCTCAGCGATTTCATATTCGCCTTTAGTGTTTGGCCGTGTAAAACTGTGCTGACGCGCTCGACCAAACATCCTGCGAAAACACACAAGTGATTAGGCTTCATGTTTTGCGCTTATAAAAAATATTAAGATGATCATATTCAGTACCTTCCTAGCACTGTATCCGGGTATGCTGTGAACACTGCAGGATCCACCACAAAATGAGTCCCGTCGACTACTAACGTGACCCGGTCATGTGATAGGGGGCGTGGCTGTGCAGGCCATACCCCCTTTGTGACATCAGCCCCGCCCTCTGCTCCGACTGTCATCCCTCGGGCTGCAAATGAAAATGTTTAATCACGCTTTGATATCGTAGTAGGGCTGCACAATATAAGGTTTCGGCACAGGCTCATTGTGGATATGTACCCCTGTCTACATTTCTGAAAGGCACGAATTATGTAGCCAGAGTTAGTTGGTCAGTTGACAGCAAGCTGGTATATTGCGGCCTCTGGTGGATTTATGCAAGACGAGGACTCGAAAGAGAAATTTAATGTTATCAAAAAGCGTACACAGCAGCCTCTGGTGGATTTGCAAAAGCAAAAACTGCGAGCAGACGAGGTAAAACAAAGGCAAAACTAAAAACGTGGTGAATCACAGGACAGCTTTTCTTTTTTGGATTGCTTTTGAAAACACTATGGGTTGGGTTTAGGGAAGGGGGTGGGTCAGTTAGTTGGTCAGTTGACAGCAAGCTGGTATATTACACCCTCTGGTGGATTTACGCAAGAAGAGGACGTGAGAGAAATTTTAGATCATCAATAAGTGAAGTTTATTTTTAAACTAATTTCGAGAGGAGCACGCACGTATGATTGACAGCAGCCGGTCCCTCATTACCTAACAAAAACTGAGCAGACGCACCTCCGGTTACACATTCGACTCTTCCCAGAAATCTAGACCTGAGTACATTTCCACAATGAGTCTGGGTTAGATATATCACAATAGTCAAGATATGCAATGTTGAGTCTGAATTATGGTTGACAATAAGCTACAGAATTGTATTTAATTACTGTATGCATATGGAAGTTATGCAAAAAAGAATATTTATCTTGCTATTAGTCCAAATATTTTCATGTCAAAGTGAAAACAAGATTATTTGACTGAGCCCAATAGCAAATAATTTAGCTTTTAAAGGAAAAAACTCTTAACTTTGACTTATTTCTTCTGAAGGGGAAAATTTCACTTGCTTATGTTTTTTTTTTTTATATTTTGAACAAGAAATTAGGCATTTTTTCCATTGTGATTATTCAATTTCTGTACCTGAATACTACTAAGATTTCCCAAAAAATGGTCAAATAGAGCTATTCAAAGTGAAACTGAATTCATATTGCAGAAAAATAAAATATCGCAATATCAGTATTTTAGTATCATAGCATGTGCTTTTATACACTGTAAAACCCAAAAAGTTGAGGTAACTCAAACCATTTGAGGAAATCGATTGGATCAAACTATTTAAGTTCAAAAGCTAACCCTAATGAGTGCTGTGAACTTAATCCATTTGAGTAAACAAAGCAATTTGAGCACAGTAAAACCCAGTAAATGAGGAGAACTCAAACCAACTGAGTACTGCAAAAGCCAGTAAGTTAAGGCAACTCAAACCGTTTGAGGAAACCGACTGCTTTAACCACTCGAGTTCAAAAACTAATCTATATGAGCACTGTGAACTTACTCCATTTAAGTAATGAAGTGTTTACTTAGCTCATTACCTTCAACGCTGAGTTCAAAACTCCTTTCAAATGAGTAGAATTAACCTTCAGTACATTTTGAGTTAACCACACTCATTTCATGTGATAAAGTTGACTGTTGGGTTTTACAGTGTTGTGATTAATTGGGACAGACGTTTAGCACCTGTCGCGTGCTCCTCCGCCATGATCTTCTGGACTCCTGCAGACCTGTAAGACAGTCCATATGGTGGACATATTATTATAAACTCCTTACAAACGTCTGACTGGCCCACATTGGTCAAGCTTAACCCCACAGACACCAGTAACCCGCAACAAACCTTCAGTAAACACATCATGCTGTGTAAATGTGACCTATATATACAGTTCAAGTCAGAATTATTCGCTCTCCTGTATATTTAGTCTCCCAATTTCTGTTTAATAAAGATATTTGTTTCAACACATTTCTAATCATAACAGTGTTAATAACTCATCTCTAATCACTGATTTATTTTCTCTTCATCATGATGACAGCACATATTATTAGACTAGATATTCTTCAAGACACTAGTGTTCAGCTTAAAGTGACATGTAAAGGCTTCACTAGGGTAATTAGGGTAAAGTTAGGGTAATTAGGCAAGTCATTGTATAACAGTGGTTTGTTCTGGAGACAATCCAACACTAATATTGCTGAAGGGGCCAATAATATTGAGCTTAAAAAACTGCTTTTATTCTAGCCCAAATAAGACTTTCTCCAAAAGAACAAATATTAGAGGAAATACTGTGAACATTTCCTGAATCTGTTCAACATCATTTGGGAAATATTTAAAAATGAAAAATTCTCAGGAGGGTGAATAATTCTGACTTTAACAGTATGTGCTTTATTAAAACTACAAAACGGTACTAGTTTATTTTATATTCAGTTACTTTTGAATGAAAAATGCACAGTCGAAATGGCAGACATAGTGAGATGTCTTAATTAAATTGTGCTTAATATAAACTGCTAAACGGTAATAGTTTACTGTATGTTCAATTATTTTATGAAGTGAAAAATACACCCTTGAAGCGGCAAACAAAAATACATCTCAATTAAATTGTGCTTAAATAAAACTGCATAACATTTCATACACTTAAACTGTTATATTTCACTCCAAATGCCAGACATAGTGAAATGTCTGAAATAAGTTGTGCTCATGCTTAATTAAAACTGTAAAATAGTAAGAGTTTCTTATTTTAGGTTCAGTTATTTTTATTGAGTGAAATACACTCTCGAAATAACAGACAAAAATGCATCCTAATTAAATTGTGCTTAATATCTAAAACTGCATAACATTAATAGTAATAGTGTCTTATTTTGTTTATTTTACCGTTATTACTTGTACTGTTCCTGTTATTTTATACACTTAAACTTTTATGTTTCACTCCACTATGCCCACATAGTGAGATGTCTGAAATAAGTGGTGCTCAGCTCATGCTTAATTAAAACTGTAAAGGAGTAAGAGTTTCTTATTTTATGTTCAGTTAATTTTATTGAGTGAAAATGCACTCAAAATGGCAGACATCTTAATTAAACTGTGCTTAATTTGTGATTAAGTCAAATGGCAAAACGGTAATAGTAACTAGTAATTATAAAATAGTACATTTTATATTTATTTTTACTGTTATTTTTTGTACTGTTACTGTTATTTCATACTGTTAAATGTTATATTTTTACAAAGACATAATGAGATTATTAATTAAATTGTCGTAATTAATACTGCAAAACACCAATTGTGTCTTATTTTACAGTATGTTCAAAACTTTTTAATGAGTGAAAATACATACTCGAAATAGCAGAATTACTGTAGTGAGAGGCTTTCCACATTTACTTTTTAAACTTTTGCAACACCAAAAAAAAAAGGCTTTTGCAAAAATGTTGTAAACAATTTATTTAAATTGAACTCAAACATAAACTAAATTGACCAATGTTTAACTTAATTTGTTTGTTAAATTAATAAATTGTTTACAACAACTCGTTTTTTGTAAATCCAAGGAATCATCTTTCAGTAGTTTTTTAGTAAATGAGAATGAGAAGAAAAAATAACAGTGATTAATAAAATAAAAATAACCTAATAAAATAATATTTCTTATTTTAACAGCATGGCTCTTTAATGTTTATCATGTTTTTGAAAAAAAAAAGTAAATGTGAAATATTACATACAAAGAATTCATAAGTTCAATTGAGGTACTACATGATCTGAGATGATGGTACTATATGTAATTTTGTTTTTACCACAGCACTAACTAATATTAATATAAATTAATTAACCGATTTAGCCCTTTTACTCCTAACAAACCGTTATCAAAAATAGCCGTTAAAACCGTTATTAAAATTAACCAAGTTTAAATTTTACTATGGTAACCACACATCAACAATTGATTTACTGCATTAACCATATACTTTAACCATAAACTTTGCACTTTAAACTGTAGAAATACAAATATAATCGATTTATCGAAAACAAAATGGTTATTAAAGTTTAACTGTGGTTAATTTTCATAACAACAAGCAACTAGATTAAACAAATGATAACAATAGTCTATTCGAGCAGAGTAAGAGCTCAGGAAAGAAAACGGACACCGTTTTCTAACTAACATTAACAAATTAGGAAAACACTAATTATTGTATTTTTAAATGAGTTAAATTATCACCTACCAGTGCATCTGCTTTCAAAACAAATCCTCCTGGAGTGCTGCAGGAAGCGCGCGGATTAACTGGTAATCCAAAAACAGCTGACGTGAGGCGCATGGCGGGAAGATCTCTCTGAGGGATGATTTACTACAGCGGTTTAAACGAGTCAAAGTTGACAAGTTTAGATTAAAGTTGCCAACAAACATGGATAAATGTTTGTGCTAGTGCTAGCCTTTTGCTTGACTGATAAGATTTTTAATAATTAAATTTTTAATTACAAGTAAATACTTTGACAAACATGATGAAGAACAGGTGAGTTGTCCATAAAACAATACAGAGTATGTGGAGAAATATAAAGTTTGGTAACACATTTGTATTATTTAAAAAAATCGAACTAAAATAAAATCACTGATTTGTTATTTAGCGTTAGCACATTTAAAAAAGACATTATATAGTTTACACATGGAGTATTTGTTTATGGAGTGTTTAATTGAGTTCCTAATTGCCATATGCTGTTATTAGATGGTTATTATTAGGATTCCTGTGAAATTGCAATTATTTTTCAAATATTTCCCAAGTGACGAAAATTTTAGAAGTAGTATCTTGCAAAATATTTTATGTATTGTCCTCGAAAATAAACAAAGGAAATTAGTTATTCGAAATAAGCTAAAATGATTATGTTTAAAAATGTGTTGAAAACATCTCAGCACTTGGGAAAATTTGGAAAATAATCGAAAGTCCACAGGAGGGCTGATGTATTTGCATTCGACTGTATATCACAGTGCTTTAAAGCAACAATAATCACTTTAAAGCCACTTTTTTAGCCAGATACATTTAGTGACAGCCTGTTAAACTAGGTTCACATTTGCATTGTACAGAGATAAAAATATACAATTTAAGCAAAAAAAAACCTTGATATATTGGAAACTGAGTGTTAATTTTAGCAATTTAGTAATTAGTAGGCCCACCCGGAATCTGCGCGCACAGAATTCTGCAGATTTTTAGCCCATCATTAATTCTGTTTATTTACTTGAGTAAATGTGTGTAAATCTAAATTTATTCAATTTTTAAATTCATTTCAGTAATATTACTGACTAATGTGAAAATGTTCATCTGATTTTTGTACAATGCAGTTTGTACACACTGAAATTTTTTTTTCAAAGATGATTCCTTGGATTTACTCTATTTTTTTACGTTAAGTGGTTGTAAACAATTTATTTGGGCTGAATTTAAACAAACAAATTAAGTTGAACATTATTACACTTAATTTGTTTGTTTAAATTCAACACAAATAAATTGTTTGCAACAGTTCTGCATGCAACACTTTTTTCAGTGAAGTAATATTTTCTGTTCTTTACTAGATATATTATGTCAAACTTGCTTTTTTTAATAAATAAAGTGGATCTAATTGGATTTGCATTTTAAATATTGAATAAAAGTTAAAAAGGTTATTTTTTTTCACATATTAAAGTTTTAGTTACGATACTAACAAAATAATTCCGCAGAAATCCGCAGATTTTTACCAAAATTTTCTGCAGAAAACGTCCGCAGAATCCGTCTGGCCCTAGTAATTAGATTAGAGTTGTTATCTAGAAATCTGTATTCTGATATTTTTAAATACTTTTGGCTTATAAAACAGTCCTCACAGTTAAGTTGTTAGCTGCGTTTCCATCCACCTATTTTATGTGCATTATGGAATAGTGTGTCATTAATGTTGGTCTGCAGATTTAAATGTGTGTGTGAGGTTTTGCATTGTGTCAGATGTGAAATGTTGTTGTGCTGATAGTAAAGGCCTCAGTCCTCCGTCAGTCCGTCATCACAGTGCTTCAGTATTCTTCTTCTATTATTATTCCCTCCAGAACTGTCTGCGTTCCCATCTCACGCCTCTGGAAGCCACCACATTCACCTTGTTCATTGCGTTTGGTCTTGGTCTTCTGAGGCGCAGCTCTATTCGCTAATGTTTCATGCCATATTCCAGTTTTGTGCATGAATCTAATTCACATTTTTGGATGGAAACACAGCTAACATGTCTTTGATGAAGGTTAGACATGGCAGTGTGTAATGTCTGAATGAGAGGTCTCCATCTTCTTCTTTCTAAGCACACATTGTCCTTTATGTTGATTGAGTATGGCTGCTGATTTTCTCTCCAGCTCTTGCAGATCCAGATGAAGGGCCGCTGCCATCTCAGACTTCGTCACGGACACAAAGCGCCAGTCGCTAGCCAGACTCTCCAGACCTCCAGAGGTCAGAACCTGAGGAACCAAACCAGCGGTCTCATTTATAAACGTGTCGTACACACACAAACAAAGGGTGTAAATGTGTGTACGCCCAGCCTGATCTCACAAGAAAAGGTAAGTATTTTACGTTTTGGCAGTTTAGTGGCTAATTCGTACGAATTCGTACGAGTTCAGTCGTAATAAATTGTACGATTTTAAAAAGGAGGCGTGGCACCTTACCCCACCCCTAAACCCAACCGTCATTGGGGGATGAGCAAATCGTACTAAAATGTACAAATTAGATCGTAGAATTCGTATGAATTAGCCACTAAATGAAAAAGTTACGAATTGCTGTGAGATTGTGTTGGTACACCACTTCCCACGCAAAAGTTACTTGACAAGAAAATGTGCGCTGCTGTAAGTAAACATATTTAACCTAAATATAGACTTCATTGAAGCACTTTAAATCATGAGCTATAATCATCAGTAAATACATTACAGTTTATTCTGTTGTGTGTTCACTTTTAGGAAGGTTTCTATGCATTTTATAAATCAGACCCCTGGTGAATGTGTGAAGGATGAAGACGGGTTTATAATTCTGACATCCATGAAGGTTTTTCTCACCTGTTGGATGAGGAACTCGGCTGCGCTCGCTGGACTATGCAGTCGGGATGCACTGATGCATGCTGGGAAATGTGGTTCACATCTACTGTACAGATAGATTAGCAGTATTTACCACAAAATTCAACATTTTTTTTCTCACTTGTTTATAATTCAGTTGTTGTGTTTGATGTTGTTTATTTTCTTTAAATGCCTACCATTTGTTATTGTGATAGTTGAAAGAATTAAATAAAAAGTAATTTGTTAATTTAAATTGAATAACTTTGACAACTGATGGACACAGAAACAAGCAAAAATTGAATTGAATTGCAGAAACAATGTGGTTTATATATCAGTGTTGTTGTTTTGTGTTTGTTGGTAGTGGTGTTGTTGGTATCAGTGTTGTTGTTGTTGGTGTTTGTTGGTAGTGGTGTTGTTGGTGTTGTTGGTATCAGTGTTGTTGTTTGTGTTTGTTGGTAGTGGTGTTGTTTGTGTTTGTTGGTGGTGGTGTTGTTTGTGTTTGTTGGTGTTGTTGGCATCAGTGTTGTTGTTTGTGTTTGTTGGTAGTGGTGTTGTTTGTGTTTGTTGGTGGTGGTGTTGTTTGTTGGTAGTGGTGTTGTTTGTGTTTGTTGGTGGTGTTGTTGTTTGTGTTTGTTGGTGTTGTTGGCATCAGTGTTGTTGTTTGTGTTTGTTGGTGGTGCTGTTGTTTGTGTTAGTGTTGTTGGTATCAGTGTTGTTGTTTGTGTTTGTTGGTGGTGGTGTTGTTTGTGTTTGTTGGTGTTGTTGGTATCAGTGTTGTTGTTTGTGTTTGTTGGTAGTGGTGTTGTTTGCGTTTGTTGGTGTTGTTGGCATCAGTGTTGTTGTTTGTGTTTGTTGATAGTGGTGTTGTTTGTGTTGGTGTTGTTGGTATCAGTGTTGTTGTTTGTGTTTGTTGGTAGTGGTGTTGTTTGTGTTGGTGTTGTTGGTATCAGTGTTGTTGTTTGTGTTTGTTGGTGGTGGTGTTGTTTGTGTTGGTGTTGTTGGCATCAGTGTTGTTGTTTGTGTTTGTGGTGGTGGTGTTGTTTGTGTTGGTGTTGTTGGCATCAGTGTTGTTGTTTGTGTTTGTTGGTGGTGGTGTTGTTTGTGTTTGTTGGTGTTGTTGCTATCAGTGTTGTTGTTTGTCTTTGTTGGTAGTGGTGTTGTTTGTGTTGGTGTTGTTGGTATCAGTGTTGTTGTTTGTGTTTGTTGGTAGTGGTGTTGTTTGTGTTGGTGTTGTTGGTATCAGTGTTGTTGTTTGTGTTTGTTGGTGGTGGTGTTGTTTGTGTTGGTGTTGTTGGCATCAGTGTTGTTGTTTGTGTTTGTGGTGGTGGTGTTGTTTGTGTTGGTGTTGTTGGTATCAGTGTTGTTGTTTGTGTTTGTGGTGGTGGTGTTGTTTGTGTTGGTGTTGTTGGCATCAGTGTTGTTGTTTGTGTTTGTTGGTGTTGTTGCTATCAGTGTTGTTGTTTGTCTTTGTTGGTAGTGGTGTTGTTTGTGTTGGTGTTGTTGGTATCAGTGTTGTTGTTTGTGTTTGTTGGTGGTGGTGTTGTTTGTGTTTGTTGGTGTTGTTGGTATCAGTGTTGTTGTTTGTCTTTGTTGGTAGTGGTGTTGTTTGTGTTGGTGTTGTTGGCATCAGTGTTGTTGTTTGTGTTTGTTGGTGGTGGTGTTGTTTGTGTTTGTTGGTGTTGTTGGTATCAGTGGTGTTGTTTGTGTTTGTTGGTAGTGGTGTTGTTTGTGTTGGTGTTGTTGGTATCAGTGTTGTTGTTTGTGTTTGTTGGTGGTGGTGTTGTTTGTGTTTGTTGGTGTTGTTGGTATCAGTGTTGTTGTTTGTGTTTGTTGGTAGTGGTGTTGTTTGCGTTTGTTGGTGTTGTTGGCATCAGTGTTGTTGTTTGTGTTTGTTGATAGTGGTGTTGTTTGTGTTGGTGTTGTTGGTATCAGTGTTGTTGTTTGTGTTTGTTGGTAGTGGTGTTGTTTGTGTTGGTGTTGTTGGTATCAGTGTTGTTGTTTGTGTTTGTTGGTGGTGGTGTTGTTTGTGTTGGTGTTGTTGGCATCAGTGTTGTTGTTTGTGTTTGTGGTGGTGGTGTTGTTTGTGTTGGTGTTGTTGGCATCAGTGTTGTTGTTTGTGTTTGTTGGTGGTGGTGTTGTTTGTGTTTGTTGGTGTTGTTGCTATCAGTGTTGTTGTTTGTCTTTGTTGGTAGTGGTGTTGTTTGTGTTGGTGTTGTTGGTATCAGTGTTGTTGTTTGTGTTTGTTGGTGGTGGTGTTGTTTGTGTTTGTTGGTGTTGTTGGTATCAGTGTTGTTGTTTGTCTTTGTTGGTAGTGGTGTTGTTTGTGTTGGTGTTGTTGGCATCAGTGTTGTTGTTTGTGTTTGTTGGTAGTGGTGTTGTTTGTGTTTGTTGGTGTTGTTGGTATCAGTGTTGTTGTTTGTCTTTGTTGGTAGTGGTGTTGTTTGTGTTGGTGTTGTTTGTGTTGGTGGTGTTAATATCAGTGTTGTTGTTTGTGTTTGTTGGTAGTGGTGTTGTTGGCATCAGTGTTGTTGTTTGTGTTTGTGGTGGTGGTGTTGTTTGTGTTTGTTGGTAATGATGTTGTTTTTGTTGTTTGTAATTGTGTTGTCGATATCAGTGTTGTTGTTTGTGTTTGTTGGTAGTGGTGTTGTTTGTGTTGGTGTTGTTGGCATCAGTGTTGTTGTTTGTGTTGGTGTTGTTAGTATCAGTGTTGTTGGTATCAGTGTTGTTGTTTGTGTTTGTTGGTAGTGGTGTTGTTTGTGTTGGTGTTGTTGGTATCAGTGTTGTTGGTATCAGTGTTGTCGTTTGTGTTTGTGTTGGTGGTGTTGATATCAGTGTTGTTGTTTGTGTTTGTTGGTAGTGGTGTTGTTTGTGTTGGTGTTGTTGGTATCAGTGTTGTTGTTTGTGTTTGTGTTGGTGGTGTTGATATCAGTGTTGTTGTTTGTGTTTGTTGATAGTGGTGTTGTTTGTGTTGGTGTTGTTGGTATCAGTGTTGTTGTTTGTGTTTGTTGGTAGTGGTGTTGTTTGTGTTGGTGTTGTTTTTAATAGTGTTTTTGGTGTTTTGTTATTTTCACCTGTGTCTGTGTCTGTTGTTGTTATTGGTGTTGTTGTTGTTGGCATGGTAACTGGCGTATGTGGTCTCCGTCCTGTCCGCTCTGCTGTCTGCGAGCTGTAGGGGTCTCTGGCTGGTCACCTGTGAGTAGGCATGGGATAACCGGTTTCACCGCGGTTTGGAAAAGTCAAGGTTTTAAAATTACTGAAATTTTCTTTTATACCGTTCCAACGGTATATGCTTGTATTTTTTACTTGTTTTTTTTATAGCTACTTTATATAGTTTTAGAGCAGTAATTGCAATACCCTGATATTTTATTCCAGGTTATCATACTGTCAGAATCTTATACCGGCCCACGCCTACCTGTGCTGCCCCGGTTCCTCTCTCCATGCTGAACGGATCCACATGGTTTCCAAACAGACCTCCAGCACGCTGTTAAAGAGGAGAACAGAGAGAGAAATGAGATGACTCTGCTTTTCTCCATCACTCCATCATCTCTGATCTGCACCCACCCTATAGATGCCCTCCTCTCCGGACTCCTCCATCGCTCTGTCCATCTCCTCGTCATTAAGGAGGTCTCCAGAAATGGCTCTCTGGAGTTCAGGAGCCGCCTCCTCCTCGATGCTCCTCAGACCCGCCTGGAGAAACACAGGTCAGGGCCCAATGACTAAATATAATAATATTATAATATTAAAAAACACAATTTTAAAGCTGCAAGAGCTTCATTCTGATTGGCTGATGAGCACTCTGGGGTGTTTGGTTATTGACAACATCTCAACAGTGGATTTAGCATTGGGAACCGGAGTATAACCAGAATAATGCACTGCAGGCTGCTGGATTATCAGGAAATAATGCACTCCTGATGTGTTTTAATAACTCAGTGGTGTTAAGTCAAATATTCTTTACTTATGACTAGTCCTTTATATAAAGAGCACTGAAACAAATAGTAAAATTGGTCCAAAAAATGTTAGATTATTTATTTTCTACAATGATTTAACATCTGACCTGGATCTCTGTGGTGTTTTTATTCTTCTTGCTCGGTCGGTATCCGTAATATTCCTCCTGTCTCTTCATGAACTTCCGGAAGTGGTCCTGGATCAGAAACGTGGCGTAGAACTTGCCCACTGTCACCTCGTCATCTGTGATTCAGGCCATGTTTGATCAAGCTAATGCTATTGCATGCTATTAATGTTTTCTTTGTATCTCAGGTTCATTTAGAGGTTATTTTTTATTGTTTTCTTTGTATTTCAGCTTCATTTATGGCAGATCTCACCTCCGAGTGCTGGAATGACCTGGTCGAGCAGTTTCATACTGGTGCGTTTCCAGATCTTCTTAATAATTGCACGCAGCTCTTCATTCGCCTGCTCGAAATTACCTGAAGGATGGAAATATCAGGCTTTAATATGCAGCCATTAAAGTGTAAATTGGTGCAGCAATAGTTCACATAGCAAAGAAACTGTCTGTCATATTTAAAACAAGAATCATTTGACGATGGACTCTATTCAGGGATTATTGTTTGGTAGACACATCAAAATTGTGACGAATTATCGTAAATCAAGAAAATTCCATGTATTAATACAACAAAATGACATACTAAAAGGTTTTAAATAGAAATACCTTGCTTGTTAAATCAATAATCTTTATTTAAATCATAAATCATAAAAAAAATCAAGAAGAGTTTACTGTAAGGTCTCGTTTGTTGACATTTGAAGTGTTGATTCTTCTGAACGAATCAATCAGAAGAATTTGTATTCTAGAAAAGCTCTTAAAAATCATCTTAAAAAATGTCTTAAAGTAAAGATAACTAAAAAAAACTACTTGTAGATTTTTTTAAATTATTTTTTTCTCAAAGTCATACAACTAATTAGGAATGCACTCAAGTGAAGATTCTGAATCCAAAAATTCTGGATGTACTTGGTGGAAAACCGAAACCAAAAATGCTTCGTAATATTCATTCATTCATTTTCCTTCAGCTTAGTCCCTTATTTATCAGGGTTCGCCACAGCGAACATATGTTTTACGCAGCGGATGCCCTTCCAGCCGCAACACAGTACTGGGAAACCCCCATACACACTCACATTCACACAATTTCCCAATAGCGCATGTGTTTGGACTGTGGAGAAACCCACGCCAACATGGGGAGAACATGCAAACTCCACACAGAAACGCCAACTTAACTATCTGGGACTCTGTCCAGCGACCTTCTTGCTGTGAGGCCACAGTGCTAACCACTGAGCCACCGTGCCACCGCATTTGTTGACATTATAACATTGTATTTGCTAACACAAACCAGCCAAACTCAATAAATAATATGTATGAAGTAGTTAACTGATGGTATGTAACAGAAGAAACATTACTGTACAGGTTACCAAGCATAATTTTAACAGTATATATTAGTTAAATGTGAATTTAATTAAAATAATTAAATGTGACCTCAAACCTTCAGTTTTAATCTTCAGTCCCGTTCTGACCAGAGCGAAGAGTGTGGCGTTAAACGTTACGGTTCCGTCGCTGTTCAAGGGCATATTCATGGAAATCAGTCTCTGCAAACACAAACACAACATTAAAGTCCCTTAAACGGTTAAACATTTTCACACTACTATGGTTAATGAATGCTTGATTCTGATTGGCTGGTGAGCGTTCTAAGGCGAGTCGTTGTTTTCAGATAAAGATAAACACATAAAGTAGTTCCGGCAGGTTTTGAGCATCATTGCACTGCGTAATTCATTCATTAATTTTCCTTTAGCTTAGTCCCTTTATTGATCTGGGGTCACCGCAGCAGAATGAACCAACTTATCCAGCATGTTTTATGCAGCAGATGCCCTTCCAACTGCAACCCATCACTGGAAAACACCCATACACACTCAATCACACACATACACTACGGACAATCCCCTATAGCTATTTTAGCTTATATAGCTCCCCTATTTATCTAACCAACCTTCTGTCTCGCTACAATCCAACTCGCTCTTAAGATCTCAAAACTCAGGGCTTCTGGTAGCACCTAGTATAGCAAAGTCAAGTAAAGGAGGTCGAGCCTTCTCCTTTTATGGCTCCTACACTCTGGAATAGCCTTCCTGATAACATCTGAGGCTCAGACACACTCTCTCAGTTCAACACTAGATTAAAGATCTATCTGTTTAGTAAAGCACACACTCAGTGCATCACCTAGCGGGTTCCACACAGACTTCTGCATCTTCTTTATATACACTATGAACAGCAGCTACGCTAATTATTCTCTTTATTCTCCATTTCCACCTGGGGATACTCATCCCGAGGCCCTCAGATTATGCGGAGTCACTGATTGGATCCAAGACCAGCGACGAGATGATCCCAAGGTGTCCATATCCGGGACCAGGCCATATCCTGAGCTGCTGCTGCTCTGGTGGTCATGGGGGATTCCAGTGACGCTCCAGGGACAGATGAGTCTTCACTGAGGTCCAGCTTCCAGCCTCCACCGCTGAGACTGCAGCTCTGCACTAGACTTTTGGCCAGCGGAGAAATTAAAATGGTTGTGTCGAACTGAGTCTGATTCTCTCAAGGTTTTTTTTCTTCACTCTCCTATCGGTGAAGTTTTTTTTCCCTCTCCGCTGTCACCTCTGGTTTGCATGGTTCATGATCTGTAGAGCTCGATGAATTTGCTCTTCAGTGTTTGGACTCTCAGTATAGCGCATGTGTTACTGTGGGGGGGAAACCCTATGTTAACACGGGAAGAACATGCTAACTCCACACAGAAATGCCAACTGACTCAGCCGAGGCTCAAACCAGTGATCTTCTTGCTGTCAGGCGAGGCAATTTTTTTGCAATAATTAGTTTCAGCAATATTTTAAGTAAAAACTGGAGATCAGCACTGCCCCTATACGGCGCCATTAAAGCGCACTATTCAAAGTGAAAGTCTGAGGAAAAAATAATCGTTATTTAAAAGTGATTTCAGCACCCTATTCATAGCAGATCCCTGATGTGCAATACAGAACTACACAATACAACTATTATCTATACATAAACGGTAAAAACATGCTGGGTTCCATGTAAGAAATCAACTCAACTTATTCGTTTTTACAAATTTAAGCGGATTGTTCGTAAAATAATTAAGTTGTGCCAAAAAAAACCTCAAGCATTGTGTTATTTCAGCTCATTTTAAACAAATAGGTGGACTGAACACTGAATCACTCTCTGGTGTTTGGTTATTGTCAGATAAAGGCACAGCTAAAGTAGTTCCGGCAGGTTTAGAGCGCATTACAGCTCCATATCACTCCGCTGAATGATTAGAGTTATTTCAGAGCAGAGACAGTCAGAAATCACATCAGAACACAACAGACGGAGGAGAAGTGGAGGACACTAGTGCTACACGGGAGACGTTAGAGGAGGACAACTGACTAATAAACTCTCAACATACAACATCTCAGCAGTAGGTTTAGCATTGGGAACCAGAGTATAACCAGAATAATGCATTCACTCCATTGAATGATTAGAAAATAATGCACACACATCACTACTTTTTAATGATTTAACAACCTGTACTCTGTTATTTTTCTTGTATAAGTGTGTGTGAGACCTTGCAGGCGACCCGATGAGGACAGAATTTTCCGAATCCGAGCGGAGGCTGTATTCTCCTCAGCAGCGTCACCACGTCCAGGTGTTTTATGCGGCCCCTGCAGAACATCACATGAGTGAGTCTCATTTACACTCAGCCGGAGCTTCTTTCTGCCACAGAATAAAATGATGAACAAGGTGATGGAGACTTTCAATTGAGAGATCCCTCATTAAACTCTTAGAAAAGTGATAATAATATAATAGTTCCTCTATAAATCTCACAATTTCACTCTGGGAATTCATTTTTTTTCATTCTTGCAATCTGTACTTAATTAATCTTTTTTTTTTTTTTTTTTTACAAAATTTTGACAGATTTTTTTTCAGATTTATGCATGTATATCTTGAAATTATCACTTTTTAAAGATCTGTTATGACTATTTTTGCATTTCATAAAAAATAATATGAAAATTGGTTTTAAAATGTAACAAAGTAATATGTATTTTTTCCAGCACTCTCACAAATCAGACTTTATAGTCATTTTTTTTTCCATGGTGGAAATAAGTTTTCATATAAATCATCCTGAAACCAAAATGGACAATATTTGCTTTCTTAAAACACATTCTTGGTATTATAATGCAAGCTAAATATGAAACACAAAATTCTTTCAAAAATCTTTCACCTTTCTTCACCTTTAAAATATATGATCAATCCCTATTTATTTAAATAAAAGTACATTGTTCCCCTCATTGAATAACATTGTAAAAAGTGTTGTGGTTGTCATTTTCTATGCATTTTGAAGCCGTCTGCAGTGATGTAATTTGTCTTACGTGGCCTCGGGGTCGTATTCAGCCCAGATCTTCTTAAACTCGTCTAAATGTTGCGGACCCAGAATCGACCAATCGCGGGTCAGATAGTCGAAGTTGTCCATGATCACAGCGACAAACAAGTTTATGATCTGCAAGAGAGCGCATTCAGCATTCAACATTACTTTCGTGTACAATAACATTAGTAGCCACTAATCAAACTTGTTAGATTACACATTTATGCTAATGTGCTCTGAGCTACTTTTGGATTACATTTAGATTACTTTTAGGGTAGTGTAATTTGACTTTTTTTAGAATACATTTAGATTACTTTATGGTAGTGTAATCTGACAACTTTTGGATTGCATTTAGATTACTTTTATAGTATTGTAATCGCTCTACTTTTGGATTACATTTAGGTTGCTTTTATGGTAGTGTAATCTGACCTACCTTTGGATTACATTTAGATTACTTTTATGATAGTGTAATCTGACTACTTTTGGATTATTTTTACATTACTTTTATTGTAGTGTAATCTAACTATTTTTGGAATACATTTAGATTACTTTAGTATAATTGACAACTTTTGGATTACATTGAGATTACTTTTTGGTAGTGTAATCAGACTACTTTTGGCATAAATTTAGATTACGTTTATGGTAGCGTAATCTGACTACCTTTGAATTACATTTAGCTTACTTTATCATAGAGTTATTTGACTACTTTTGGGTTAAATTTACATTGCTTGTATCGTAGCACTATCTGACTACATTTGGATTACATTTAGATTACTTTTATGATGAAATAATCTGACAACCTTTGAATTTCATTTAGATTACTTTATCATTGAGTAATTTGAATACTTTTGGATTACATTTAGATTACTTTTATGGTAGTGTAATGTGGCTACTTTTGGATTACATTTAGATTACTTTTATAGGAGTGTGATCTGATTACTTTTGGATTACATTTAGATTACTTTATCATAGAGTAATTTGACTACTTTTGGATTACACTTAGATTACTTTTGTGGGAGTGTGATCTGATTACTTTTGGATTACATTTAGATTACTTTTATGGGAGTGTGATCTGATTACTTTTGGATTACATTTAGATTACTTTATCATAGAGTAATTTGACTACTTTTGGATTACATTTAGATTACTTTTATCGTAGTGTAATCTGTCTACCTTTGGATTACATTTAGATTATATTAGTGTAATCTGACTACATTTAGATGTAAAAAATAATTTACTCTGATTACAACTACTTGATTTCTGGAACTTCATTATGTAATCCAGATTACACGTAATACAATATTACCCAGCATCTTTGCATGTATGAAGCGATACTCACTAGAAAAGCACAGAGCATGTAAAAGCTCATGAAGTAGAGGATGGCGAATCCAGATCCACACGTGTACTCTTCTCCGGGCAGATATTCTGACTTTGGGTCGCATCGCTGACCGTATAAACAACCCAACATGATCTCATGCCAGCCTTCACCTGTGGCACACCTGTTAACACACACCAGAATTTACTGCACTGTAAAAAATGAAAACGTCAACAAATTAAACCTAATAGAACTCAGTTTTTTCGAATGTAGTTTTCATTAATAAATTAAGTTGAAAAAATGTCTTTCTTTTAGGTGTAACAAGCTGAAGTAACATGTTTAAGTTGATCCAGTTTTATTTTTAAGTGTAGAGATGCATCAATCGATGGAAAAGAAATCTGAATTGTACTTTATTGTGCTAAATGCGCATTCAGTAACTGCTATTTTCTCTTAATTACTAAATTCAGCTGATTTCTTTTCTAGACTTGCATACAAACTGCATTGCATTGGATTTTATAGAAAGTTTTACTCTTGTGGTTGTGATGTTTTCAAGATTAAATATAAAAATACTGTTACAATAAATGCTGTCATAACAATGAAAGACATCATCAGACCACAGCTATAACAATAAAGATGTAGAGAAATGATGTCATAACTTAATCACTTTCTGAACACTGTTAAAGGCGCCACCTACTGGAAATCATTGAATTTGCACCTATGTTCAGTCTGTCTACTGTTTTTGTTTCATACAGGTTATGTAGCAGAATTTTAGAAAGCTAAATGTCATAATGTGTTTAGTTACGTTTTGAAATTAAAATAGCAATTTATAAAAACATACAAAAAATTCTGATATTTATTGGAATCAACCAATTTGTTGGTGTAAAAAATGATCCATGATACATCATGATCGGTGCGTCTTCACAAACTTTCTTATTTACGAATTTATTAAAGCGTTTGCACTTCTATGGTAGAGTAATCTGACAACTTTTGGATTTCATTTAGATTACTTTTATGATAGCATAATCAGACTACATTTGGATTACATTTAGATTACTTTTATGATAGTGTAATAAGACTACTTTTGGATTACATTTAGATTACTTTTATGATAGTGTAATAAGACTACTTTTGGATTACATTTAGATTACTTTTATGATACCATAATCTGACTGCTTTTGGATTACATTTAGATTACTTTTATGATACTATAATCTGACTGATTTTGGATTAAATTTAGATTACTTTTATGATATTGTAATAAGACTACTTTTGGATTACATTTAGATTACTTTAATGTTAACAAAATCTGACTAGTTTTGGATTACATTTAGATTACTTTTATGATACCGTAATCTGACTAATTTTGGATTACATTTAGATTTTATGATAGCGTAATCAGACAACTTTTGGATTACATTTAGTTTACTTTTATGATAGTGCAATCTGACTACTTTTGGATTACATTTAGATTACTTTTATGATACCGTAATCTGACTACTTTTGGATTACACCTAGCTTAATTTTACAGTAGCGTAATCTCACTACTTTTGGATTACAGTTAGATTAATTCCATGGTAGTGTAATCGGACTACTTTTGCATTAATTTAGATTACTTTTAAGATGTTGTAATCTGACTATTGAATTACATTGAGATTATTTTATGGTAGCGTAATCTGACTTCTTTTGGATTACATCTAGATTACTTTTATGGTTGTGTAATCAGACTACTTTTGGGTTACATTTAGATTACTTTTATGGTTGTGTAATCAGACTACTTTTGGATTACATTTAAATTACTTTTACGATAGCGTGATCTGACTATTGGATTACATTTAGATTACTTCATGGTAGCATAATCTCACTACTTTGGATTGAATTTAGATTACCTTTATGTTAGTGTAATCTGACTACTTTTGGATTACACCTAGCTTAATTTTACAGTAGCGTAATCTCACTACTTTTGAATTACAGTTAGATTAATTCCATGGTAGTGTAATTGGACTACTTTTGCATTAATTTAGATTACTTTTAAGATATTGTAATCTGACTATTGGATTACATTGAGATTATTTTATGGTAGCGTAATCTGACTTCTTTTGGATTACATCTAAATTACTTTTATGGTTGTGTAATCAGACTACTTTTGGATTACATTTAGATTACTTTTAAGATAGCGTAATCTGACTATTGGATTACATTTAGATTACTTCATCTTACTACTTTTAGATCGAATTTAGATTCCTTTATGTTAGTGTAATCTGACTATTTTTGGATTAGATTTAGATTACTCTGATGATACATCTTGATTGGTGCATCTCCAGTCTTTGCAAACATTCTTATGAATGAATTCAGCAAATCTTTCGCACTTCATACCGGAACAGCAGTAAAACGGCTTGAGGAAATGTCTGGAAGTTGTTGTTACGGTTGATTATGGTGCCATCTAGTAACGCAATTTTGCCAAACACCTGACAGGAGAAGACAGCCATGTTATTATGTAGTGTAAGGTTAAATAAATCATAACTATTGTGCATATTTTACCTGCATCCCAATGACGGCGTATATAAAGAAGAGCATAACGATGAGGAGAGCCACGTATGGCAAAGCCTGAAAAACACACCAACTTTTAAAACACATTTTAATCATGCGCATTTCGTTAAAATGAGACATTTTCCTGCCTAGCATTCGTCTGTATATTCATATAATCAATAAACATGAATAATATCAGTTTATAAGATCAATTTTCTATTAAAAATGTACAGGGTCACTGCCGACCTGAGATATGTAATCATGTAGTTTTTCCTCCTTCCTATATAGTTTAGTTCTATAACGAATCCTAATCAATCTTAATTTCGGTGATGCGACTATGTAAAGTGCTAAAATATATGAAGTTAAGTTGGCGATCAGTCTTTCAGCACAGTTTAAGACATCTTCATTATATAATCATGAAGACGCAGCAGTTCATTAAACCTGGAATGATTTGATGAAGGTCCACAGCAGGTTACGAATGCCTTCAAAACGGTTGAGGAGTTTCACCAAACGCATGACGCGGAAGAGCCGGAAGAGTGTGATGGAAACACTCATGTTCTCCGAGTCCTGAAGAACAGACACAGTGCTTTAAACACCAGTGTAGAGGCTTTTATTATCGTGAAAACTTTTATTAAATCTCCACTTACTGCTATAGCCTGCATTGGATTCACTTCCTGAAAGGAAAGAGAAAATACAGTTTTGGTCAGAATTATTCTTTTTCAAGTATTTCCCAAATGATGCTCAACAGAGCAAGGAATTTTTCACAGTATAAATGTTTGTGTGTATTTACAGAGCAGCCGGTGAGGCAGTAGAGTCCGCCCTGAGCCGCGAGAGCCGCCTGGAGAAGAAGAAAATACAGAAAAGAGGAATAAATACACACATCGACAGTCACTGAGAACAGTAGAACAGGTAAAGCCCACTATTTTTAACTGTACTTATAAGAAGTGAAACTTACGTCAATTTCACTGAGTATTACGTCAACAATACTGCCGACCACGATCACGAAATCAAAGACGTTCCAGGGGTCTCCGAAGTATCCCTGCGAGATAAAGATTTAAGGCTGTATGTGCGCCGTGTATACTTATGTACTTTTATACACGCACACACACACACACACACACACAAACACACAAACACACACAAAAACATGTATATACTTTTATATTTACAAATTTACATATATTTTTTATTTATATTATTGCTTTTAACAATTAATCACAATTAAACAAATACAAAATAAAGTTTGTCTATATATTTTTATATATTTAAATACATAGAGTTAAAATATTTACATAAATATGTGTGTGTGTGTGTGTGTGTGTGTGTGTGTGTGTGTGTGTGTGTGTGTGTGTGTGTGTGTGTGTTTTCATTCATTCATTTTCTTGTCGGCTTAATCCCTTTATTAATCCGGGGTCGCCACAGCGGAATGAACCGCCAACTTATCCAGCAAGTTTTTACACAGCGGATGCCCTTCCAGCCGCAACCCGTCTCTGGGAAAGTGTATATATATATATAAGTGTATTATATATATATATAAACACACACACACACACACACACACACACACATACATATATATATATATATATATATATATATATATATATATATATATATATATATATATATATATATATATATATATATATATATATATACACTCTCTCAAATGATTAATCGTGATTAATTGCATCAAAAATAAAAGTTTGTATTTACTATACACACACACACACACACACACACACACACACACACACACACACACACACACACACACACACACACACACACACAAATCTAGAAAAACAAATATATTAGCATATATATCTATATCAATCAAAATATGTAGATGTTTTATATCTATGTATAAACACATTTTCTGAAATGTATGCATCTGCATTTATATACATAACTATATACAGTACACAGAAATATTATGCAAATGAAAACTTGTGGTTTATTGTTTACCATTACTAAAAGGCAGTGCTCAGCGGTTAATCGTGTCAGAAATATAAGAGGTATTTTCAGAAGTTGTGTCTCACCTTTGCTTTAAATGCGCCGAGTTTGAGGATCATCTCCACTGTGAACAGGACGGTGAAGATGACGTTCAGCGTGTCTGCCAGATCAGTGATGTGATCAGACTGCTTACAGTGCTGAAGGGCAGAGAAATCGCAGATTCAATGTATGAAATATCTTTTAAAAAGCCTTTAAATGTCACTTTAAGCTGTATAGAAGTGTCTTGAAGAATATCTAGTCTAATATTATTCACTGTCATCATGACGAAGAGAAAATAAATCAGTTATTAGAGTTATTAACACTATTATGATTAGAAATGGGTTAAATCTTTACTTCGTTAAATAGAAATTGGGGAAAAATATACATGAGGGCTAATAATTCTGAATTTAACTGTATATATGTATGGGTATATATATATCCTTTTTCCTTTTTATATGTTACAAAACAATCTATAAAAACTAAGTGAATAATAATAACAATATTGATAATAAAGTGAAAGTTCATCATTTGCATCATTATTGTTCATTATTGTTGTTTTTTTTTAGAGGTCATGAACTGAGAACCCAAAATCTCCTTGACATATAAGAGCTTCCGGTACTATTAAATACACAAACACACTTTGTGGTTGCTCTAAAATCAGCTGATACTGAAGACTAAGGGCTCTATTTTGACGGTCCATGCACAGAGCGCAAAACGCAGGGTGCAAACGCTTTCAGGGCGTGTCAGAACGCATTTCTGCTAATTTACGGACGGGAAAATCCGCTTTGCGCCGTGGCGCATGGTCTAAAAGGGTTGAGTTTATTTTCTTAATGAGTTATAGGTGTGTTTTGAGAATAAACCAATCAGAGTCTCATCTCCCATTCCCTTTAAGAGCCAGCTGTGTCGCACCAAGAGCGCATTCACTATTTACAGGACGCAAAGTAAGTCTAAGTGGAAAAAATGAGCATTTCACAAGCAAACAGTTGACAGTTGACAGTTTTTTAACAGAAAACAGTTAAACAGAGCATCTACTGCGTTAGAATAAGAGGTAAAGGATCTACTTTCACTTTCACTTTCGCTCTTGGATAGGGAAACCTTTACGCACAGACATCAATTAGCCTATAAATAATTAATTTTGTTTGTTAAGCGCAAATATTTGCTTCAAAACTATTTTTAAATTCAGTTCCAATTTCCAGCAAACAAATAAATGAACAATAATAATGAAGTGTGCTGAAAAACCTGAGTTATATCCTAAAACACATACTGTGCCCCATATGGTCTAAAACCTGACAGGTGGACAAATCTAAGCTTGTTTTTAATAAAACTAATATAAATATGGATATAATAAATAATACTGCTAATAATAATAACATTATACAGAAGCAAATTGTTATGAATGAACTGAAAAAGCCTCCCGAGATGAAGAAGACATAAAAGCAGTGATTTTTCATATTTATGTAGGCTAGAAAATAATATGTTTTGTAATATTTTAATCCTTTATATCTATATTCTATATCTATTCTTATTATATCCTATATATATCCTTAATATTTAAATGTTTTCATATGTAAAGATATTTGCCTATTGCTCTTGTGTGTATTAAGCAGTGTGTAAGCGAGGTGCAACTCTGCGCTGGAGTTTAGACCGGGTTAGTTTTGGTCTAATGAAAAATCTATTATAGTTTCTCAAAATAGCAACGCGCCAGCGGTCCGCCTCAGAACGCCTTCCTTTTTAGAGCAGAACGCCTATGAGTGCACAAATGAGCGCTAATGCATTTGCTATTTAAACAGCGTAGCGCAACGCCTCAAAACCCTAAATGTACGGCTGTATTTTCATACCTGCATCCCGAGGCACATGGTGTTGAGCATGATGAGGAGGAACATCAGGTACTCGAAGTAGCAGGAGGTGACGATGTACCAGACCTGGTACTGGTAGGGGTTTTTGGGGATGTAGCACCTTAGGGGTCGAGCTTTGAGGGCGTACTGGACACACTGACGCTAGCCAAGACAACAGAACGACACATTAGACAGCATTTGATGCCATTTTCATTTGAAAGGAGACCTATTCTGCCACTAAATGCATCTCTGCTGTCTCTATAGTGTGTGTGTTTGAGTCTGAGCTGAGAACAGCACACAGATGATGTCCTCCAGCTCTCTGTAACTGACCCTTTCAGGCTTTGATCCTAATTGTGGCGTTTTGGTGACTGTCGCTTTAAATGCAAATGAGATTGTGCTCTATTCGGAAGAGGGCGGAGCTACAGAGGCCTGTGATGTAAAGCAGCAGTGTGTGTGTTGCGAGTGCTGGTCATGTGTGAGTTTGTTGACGCTTCTGTCAGTCTATGTCGCTGTTCATCTAGAACTCCACATCTATAATCCTCTTAGTCTATGCTGACATCATCTTCAGCAGCTCAAACACTCTAATGGCTAATGGACAGTCGGCTGCTTCTCACTCAGGGCTGCTGGAGATGCTAATGAAGAAGAGAAATGCATGACAAAACATGTTTATGTTAAGAGATGCTGAGTGTGTTTAAATTGCGATGCACTTCTCGTCTTGTAAATCGTGGGTGATGATAGGTCTCCTCTACGATGCGGCACAGTATTGTAATGTTTTACCTGGTTTTTGTCCAGTTCGCAGTTCTTGTACTCCTGCTCGCCCTGTTCCTGGAAGGTGACGATGACGAAGCCCACAAAGATGTTCATCATGAAGAAGGCGATGAGGATCAGGTAGACGATGAAGAAGATGGAGATCTCGATGTGGTTGTTGTAAACAGGGCCCATGTTTTCCAGATTCGAGTCGATGGCTTTGTAGAGCAAGCTGCGGATACAGGTACAGTTAGGAGAGCATATATGTGTGTGTGTATATACAGTGATCAGCATATACAGTTGAAGTCAGAATTATTAGCCCACATGTTTATTTGTTTTCCTCAATTTCTTTTTACCGGAGAGAAGGTTTTTTTCAATACATTTTCAGTCATAATACACTCTAAAACTATTGTTATACAAAACAAAACAAAAAATGAATGCAACAGTGTGCATTAATAGTTGTTTAAGTTGTTTAATTTTTTATTTGTTTTCAAATTTACTGTTCATGCGTGTTAGAAATGCATTTAACAACATTCTTGTTTTTCGGTTTATTTTTATTTGTATTAAACCCAACACAATCTCACGGCAATTCGTAACTTTTTCATTTAGTGGCTAATTCGTATGAATTCGTACGATGTAATTCGTACCATTTAGTACGATTTGCTCATCCCCCAATGACAGTTGGGGTTAGGGGTGGGGTTAGGTGCCACGCCTCCTTTTTAAAATCGTACCATTTCATATGACTGAACTCATACGAATTCGTACAAATTAGCCACTGAACTGTCAAAACGTAAAATACTTACGTTTTCTCGTGAGATCAGGCTGATTAAACCACAGGTTTTCATTGTTTTACAAAACAAAAACATGTACTGTCTCATATTATCAATATAAAAAATAACAACGAACATCAGTGTATAGACTTAAAAATACAAAACAACTCCATTAGTGTGGAAAAACTGAGTTATCAACCCAATTTCTTTGGGTTGCTGCAAGTTAGATATTGTTTTAGAGAAACTGACAGATAAATTTACCTTTAAATTAGCCGCATTTTTAAATTGATATCATTATCAATATTTTCCTGTTTTAAAAACTTAAAAGTATTCTGGCAACTTAAAAGTTTTAATGTAATCAGCATTTTAGAATTTTTAAGTTACAATAATGCATTAAGCTATAGTGCTAACGGATGTTTTGAGTTATGTTTTTAGAGTGTTTAATAAAAGTCTCTATCTAAGACTAGATATTCTTCAAGACACCTCTATACAGCTTAAAGTGACGTTTAAAGGCTTCACTAGGGTAATTAGTTTAGCTAGGCAGGTTAGGGTAATTAGGCAAGTTACTGTATAACGATGGTTTGTTCTGGAGACTATCGAAAAAAGATACAGCTTAAAGAGGCTAATAATATTGACCTTAAAATGGCGTTTAAACAATTAAAAACTGCTTTTATTCTAGCCGAAATAAAACAAATCAGACTTTCTCCAGAAGAACAAATATTATCGGAAATACTGTGAACATTTCCTGAATCTGTTCAACATCATTTGGGAAATATTTAAAATAGAAAATAAATCAAAGGGGGGTGAATAATTCTGACTTCAACTGTATGTGTGCACCCCGTCACAAATCTCTCTTTTGTTTAATAGGAAGCTTTACAATATTGTATTTGTGCATATATATTAGATTAGTCAGTACTGAAGCCAAATCTGGAGCTCATCTAACAAATAACTTACAATAACGCTCCAAAAACATCAGCCAAATTTATATGGTATAGAAAAATATTAAATGCACATTTTAAAAAAAGAGGAAAAATCGAGAGAAGCAAAAAAAGGGGAAAAATTGAGTTGAAATTTTGTAGGTTGTATTTTTTGCAATATTTTGTTTGAATTTACTTGCATTATCTTTCCATTTTCCAGTTCGATTTGGTGAACTAGTTCAACTGGTTCACTTAGAAGATCCGGTTAAAAAGATTCGTTTGCAATCGCGATACAGAAATAAAACCCATTATTGGGATCAAACGTGTTAAAGTAATAGTTTAAAGTGTCTGTATTTAATGCTGTCACCGTGCTGCTGTCATGTCCACTCGTTGTTTTTGTGGCGGGAGCAACAGAGAGGATGACTGGAGGAGAACCGGCTCTATCTGGCCAATGGCAGCAGGATTACAGACTCTGAGGTGCCGTACAGGTCAAACACCTGCAGCGCGAATTATATTTAACGCTACTTCTAAAGGGTTTACAGTAAGATAATGCATTAAACACATTTACAAAGACGAAAATGAAGGAGGTCTTTGCTATAATTTGAGCTAGTTTCAGTTAATTTTGTATGTACACAACACAGTTTCCGTTCTAGTTTTTTTTTTAAACCAGTTTTTATTTCAGTTAACGACAATTATTTTGCATTTTAGTTTACTTGTTTTGGTTCGTTTCGTTAACTATAATAACCTTAAAAGAGAAACAATCTTGTGTTTCCTTTGGACAGAAGATTATTTTGTGCAGATTTCTATGCGTGCAGATTCCTCGTGGGCCTACTAATCACATCACGTTTGTAACTATCTGACTGGGAGCACAGTGTTTATCTAGTGCGTACTCTGGCCATCCCTCGAATGTGGACACGGTGAAGAGAGCCAGCATGCCGTTCAGAACGTTGTCGAAGTTCAGGTCGCTGTTCATCCACAAGCGTTGACTGACCACCATATCATGAAGAGCGTTCTCCTGATGTTGAATAAACGTTCCCCTGAGAGCATCACCAAAGCACAGGAGAATGATTTGGAGACTTTAACATTGTGGAGTGAAAGAATAAATACAATGAACGTTTAACCATACTGGCATTCCTCCGCCGTCATTTTCAGCGGGTCTGTGCAGTATAGGAATTTCCCCTGCCAAAAACAAAACACAGATTAAAGGGGTAGTTCACACAAAAATGATCAATTCAGTTATAATTACTTTCCCTAATGTCGTGTCAATCCCCTGAGAGCTTCGTTCCTCGTCAGAACACAAAATAAAGATATTTTAGATGAAATCCTGGAGCTCTCTCATCCTCCATAGTACTAATTTTGTGGAACTATTCTTTAAGTCTAGAAATAATAACTAAGTTGAAGTGTGAACTCCCTGACCTTGAAAAGTTGGACGCCGATGCAGGCGAACATGAAATCCAGGAGCATGGTGACTAAAACGATGTTGCCGATGGTCTTGATGGCCACAAACACACACTGGACCACATGCTGAATGAAAGCAGAGACAGAGAGACGGATGAACAGAGGATTAACGTTTCTATTGTAGCACTCTCTAATCTGTGAGAGAACTCACTTTGAGGCCTTTGGCTCGATTGATAGCCCTCAAAGGCCTCAATACTCTCAAGACCCTCAAGATCTTCACTACTGAGATGGCACTTGATCTGCGGAGAAACGTCAGGACTTTGGAACAGCATCATTTTGTAACTACAAAGTTGTTTGTACTCTCCGGCCTTGCTTCCACTGAGCGGACAGTACAGTACAGTACAATTCCCTACAGGAAGGCTCGTGCTTTCACTCCCTCTGACTTTATTCTGCAATGCGGAAGGGTGCTCGTTTTAGTGACTGCTTTAGAACTTCCGAATCAGTCGAAAGTTTTACTTTGGATGTAATAAATTGTGATGTATTTGCATATTGTTTGCAAATATTTGAGAAATGCACCAACATTATAGCCTCCTTCAATAGCCCCTTTCACACATACACATCTTTCCAGAAAATGACCAGCAATTTTCCGGAAAGATCTGTATGTGTGAACAGGCCCTTTTTAAAAATACCAGTAAATCCAACCCAGGCTCAATCTGAAAACGTAGTCCGGCGGACGTTTCTGGAGACCGCTAAATACGTCCCGGGAGGTACATATTTGTGCAGTTTTTGTTTTCGCGAATCCGCAAGAGGATGCTGTGTGTGATTTTTCTTATTTTTCGTATTGTCTCTCGCGAGTGCCATTCGCGCCCGCGCTGTTCTCGCGTCAACCCACCAGAGGCCGCTGTCTGACTGACCGAATGATTGACTGCGTGACCGGCTTATCGGCTGACCCACCCTCCTCCTTCCCTGAACCCAACCAGTTTTACCGATTGACCCGCCCGCCCGCTCACGTCCCTAAACCCGAGCAACAATTTAGAAAAGCCGTCTAGAAAAAGAAAAAGCCTCGTCTGTTTTTCAGATTTCACCGCATTCTCACCCTGTTATGAACTCGTTTGCTTTATTTTTTGTATTCTGTTTTTGTTTTACCTGGTTTCTGGAACCGCTCTTCCCCGGACTCGAACCCGGACGCCTTTGTCAGCTCCTCCTCTCTGCATCTGCAGTACGCCGATGCACATGATGAGCTGACCGGACAAACTGACTGCAGCGGAAAAGCCCTCCACACAGAGGTAAGCGGTCAGCCGGCAAGCGCGAAAGGGAACGGCGTCACACTGCCCCGTAGCGTTTGCTTAAAAAACTGAAATGCAGCCATACGTACCTCCCGGGACATATTTCGCGGCCTCCAGAAACGTCCGCTGGACTACGTTTTCAGAATGAGCCTGGGTTGGGTAAATCAGTTATGGCTATTTTCCGGAAAGAGAAGTTGTAACATTACCAGTAATTTGCCGGAAGCTGCACTGTGTGAACGCAGAAGGAAGATTGCCGGAAAGAGCGCGTTCACGTCTAGAATGTGCTGAAGTGAGACATCTACTTTAGCCAATCGGAACAGTCAGACGCACTCATGTCCATTTGGTTCATGAAAATAAAAGCCTTTGAATGTTCTTCCATACACATTTTTGTTAGCCAGATAACGTTTTTATGTTGCTTCCTAATGCCAACTGTGTAAATAATTATCTATTCGATGCTTATCATAAGCCGTTGTTTGTTTACCTTTAAGCCCTGCTTCCTTCAGTTTCTTGACGCGTGTGCCCGTGAAGCAGCCCGTGAGCGCCAGCACACATGTATTATGAACATCTCGACATGCGAAAGTGTCCCTCTATATTTTCATCAAAGTTGTTCACAATACTGATCAATCCACAGAGTTTGTGATGTAGTCAAATGTTTACAAATACAAGCGCAGCCGTTTAGAGCTCGTTTCTGGTTAATGATGACAGAATTTACTGGTATTTTGGAATGGTTGTGTGAATAGTCTTTCCAAAACATCCGTAACGTCCTCGCTTGTGTAAACAGCACTTTTTTGAAGTTACCGGTAAAATCGTCCGGAAATTTTCTGGATATTTACCAATATCAATGTGTGAAAGGGGCTTTTGTTTTCCCGCTTGACTTGAATCATTTGCATGGTTTCGTCACTTCAGTTTGGGTCCTCGCATTCCGAATTGTTGCTGAAGAACCAATCGCAATAGTCTCTTTTGAAATGCCTGACTCTACATATTGAATAGGGCAAAATCTTCACATTATTCTGCTGTACATTTCACTTTTTGTAAGGCTTCTACACAAATTCTATGAATCAGACCCCTGCTCTTTCCAGAAGAGTGCCAAAAAAAGTGGTACAGATTACTTTTTTACTCCTAACCCTTACTTTGACAGTAAATGGAAATAAATTCACACCATATTGTACTGTACCGAACCGTAACACTCAGTGTAAATGAGCCTTAAGTCTGCTTTATGTGTCAACACAAGACTGGACTGCTTTAAAATCTCACTCCATTCCCATTGACAGCAGCGAGACGCCGACCACAATCAGGTCCAGGATGTTGAAGGAGTTTCGGCAGAAGGAACCCTTGTGTAGGAACGCACCGTACGTGGTCATCTGCAAGAGACGGAGTACTCAACAACTCACAGAACACAAAGGCTAGCTACGCAGAACACACACCAAACACACCATCCCCACCTTCAGCACAATCTCTGCAGTAAAGACTGAAGTGAAGACGTAATCAGCGTAGGCCAGGACCTGCGGGGTAGAGGAGAGCATCATGTTGAAGGCAATGGCAAGTTAAGTTGTGACAAAGACTAAGGAAAGCACAAGACATGTCAGTCATATTGACTTTATTCTGCGATGTGGAAGTGTGCTCGTTTTTGCGATCGTTTTAGTACTTCCGATTCGTTTTCCGATAGAGAAATGACTATGAACGGTTACACTGCTTGCTCTACAAACTAGTTTGTTCATGACTACACATAAAAAGTGCAATAATATAGTAAGAAAATATCGGCAGCAGAACAAGGGTTTTAATGATTAATAATCAATAGAAGTGAATAAGAGCAGAAGCCTTGAGCCCGAAAAAACTCCAATGCCTGCACCTACTTGAACAAGGTCAATATTTTTTAATGAGGGAAAGTGTAACGTCAACATCCCTAATGAAGTGCGGCTACTACAGCAGCCAATCTTCGACTGAGGGAAGGGTGTTGGTGAAGACGTGTTCAGGAGTTTCTGCAGCTTCATTATGAATCCTCTGGGGTCAACAAACACACTGGTATCTTAGTGAACACTTGCTTCAAGCACATGATTTAGCTGGCATCTTGCTCTCTGCAACTCTCACATGGTCGCCCACTGAAGATAAGCAGGGCAGCGCCTGGTCAGTACCTGGATGGGAGACCACATGGGAAATCTAGGTTGCTGCCGGAAGTGGTGTTAGTGAGGCCAGCAATGGGCGCTCAACCTGCGGTCTGTGTGGGTCCTAATGCCCCAGTATAGTGACGGGGACTCTATACTGCTCAGTGAGCGCCGTCTTTCGGATGAGACGTTAAACCGAGGTCCCGACTCTCTGTGGTCATTAAAAATCCCAGGATGTTCTTCAAAAAAAGAGTAGGGGATTAACCCCGGCACCCTGGACAAATCTGCCCACTGGCCTCCATCCATCAAGGCCTTTTAACCATCCCCATATCATAATTGGCTTCATCACTCTCGCTCCTCTCCACCAATCAGCTGGTGTGTGTTGTGCGCAAAATAACTGCAAAATGGCTGCCGTTGCATCATCCAGGTGGATGCTGCACACTGGTGGTGGATGAGGAGATTCCTGATATGTGTAAAGCACTTTGAGTGCCCAGAAAAGCGCTATATAAATTAAAGGAATTATTATTATTATTATTATTATTATTATGAGAAATATATTCACAGAAAGCTTGAAATCTCTAAAGCTTAAACCCAACCAACTAAACTTGAAAACAAATCTATTTTGGTTTTGTTATCTGCATGAAACGACCTCGAGGTACAGTCAAGTGCCGCCAAACGCAGATCACATGACTGCAACTACTGAAACGCCTACAAACGTGTAAACAAAGAGTCGCCGTCATATTGGGAGGAGATTTCCCATTTAGACCAAGTTGGGAATTACTTCAGATGACAGGTGCGATCAGATGAGGCATTATTCAGAGAATGAATAAAAGAAGTTGGCATCTAATCTAGTGCCCGTCAAGTGTGTATTAGCTCAGACAACCTGAAAAAAGCAGACTTCATTTGATTTGGACGTTTAGAAACTTAGCTTAAGTTACACTTGATGTTTAACTTCATTAGTGATTCCAATTATGAAGTTTAAAGGGCCATGAAACCCGCTCGTTTCAGCAGGGTGTTTTCACACCTCTACTTTGGAAAAAGTCAGAAAAGTGGGCGTGTCCAGCTCTGTTTAGGGGGGAGTGTCGGAGGAAGAAAACAGGCTTGGTGTGGGAGTGTCTATTTGGGCACGCTGAATTTCAGAGTCAAAACACACACACACAGCGGACAATGTGACTGTGTTTACAAGGACATCTGTAGTCGAATTATTTGCCAAATTATTAAATGTTGGACTTTAACTGCAGTTTGACTTTTTCATTCAGGGAATTCATTCATGTCCCTCTCGACAAACGAGATATTTGATTGGAGGAGCTGCTCTAAGCGTGTATTTTTCATGCAATGTTTGATACCGCACGGCGAATGAGAGAAAAAACCCTCCGCATTTCCCGGAAACTTAGATGCACACGGCAGGTAGTGTCAGAAATCTGCGTGTGTTATTCCGGTCACAAAATCCAACAAGAGGTTATAGTTTGGTTGTAACTGTTAGTGCTAACTTGTTTACACTCGGTGCAATAGTTTGTTTGATACGAATAAAATACGAACTGAATAAACAAAGAGCACTGGTCACTCACTTACCAAATCTGTAGAGACAGGACAATCACCAGCAACTAGAGCCGCGTCTTTATTAAGAGGAGACTAAAGCGAATCCGGATCTCAGCGTTTGCAGATGAGAACAGCTCTCAGGTAAACAATAATCCTCCTTAGACACGTAAGTTATTGTTGTCGAGCGTTGCGTACACTGTTAATCCACACGCGACTCCAGCTGAGCTCTCACAGAGAGAAAATGAAAACAAAACTGAACTGCAGCAAACAATAAAAGCAACACTTCACGCTTGTTTTGCCAACACAACGTGGCGACTCTGCCGTCTAAACACTGTGACAGTAATGAATATTAATGAAGTTGCACAATAGAGTGCGCTGATTGGTTTGACCCAAGCCTTACTCATGCATTAATGCATCACACTGTAAGACGTAATAAGACTCACTCTGGCACAGACGTCCAGTCTGCACGCTGGAATACACTCTATTATCTCATGACCGTGACGCAGCTCCAAAAATTCGTTTCAAATCGGAAGTACGAATTTGCTTGAAATAACGCAAAAACAACCAATTTACACTTTTTAGTAAAATATAGGTGTCCTAATAGTGTTTTAGCAGTGTGGAACACATATACCACTGTCAACAGCTCAACACATGTGTTCTGGTGTTTCGTGACCCTTTAATCATTCGCTTGGGATCAATTTTGCAGAATTTGATGTTTCCCAATTCAAACAGAATGCCAGAGAGGAGTTTCAGTGATGGCCGCTGAGTGAAATCACTTGCTTTGAAAGGACTTTAATTGAGATGAGTGTGTGTGGGGATGCTTTCACACCTGTAGATCGATTGTTTTGTTTTGTTTTGTAAAACAGGGATTACAATAGTTACTATGTTACTAGATTTCGTTCTTGGTGTGGTTCACTTTCACAAAGTTTCTAAACAGACCAAAACAGTTCAAACGTGCGAGTAAACTCTCCTCACATTGGTCAGGGTTGGATTTATTTTCCGGGATTCTGCTCAGATGAAACATTATGAGTCAAAAGGTGTGCTTTTGTTTTGAATCAGAGGTCAGACTTTCTCATATATAGCCTCATTTCAATTTTCAATGGTTGTAAAATATAAATCGATTCTATATCAGAAGTCAAGTCAACCAAAGTGTTAATGATCATATATATATATATTTTTTAATAGTTCAGTTCGACAGCATGCTTTCACTTCCGTATTCGACCATATGCCTATTACATATCCATAACACACTGTGATATAGCCTCGTTTTGCTTTCTCCCTACAATTAATCCGCTCTAGAGTTCATCTGAGCTGAGACCACCTCATTCAGGCGAGCTCGGACCAGTTGTTTTGTTTTGTTTTGATTGCGGGTTTCACATGATAATGCCAGGTTCCCAAACAAACGTATAAGAGATTCTACACCTGGTTCCTGAAGGACATGGGGTCGATGGGATCCTCCGCAGCCAGAGAGATACTGCTGAGCAGGATGAAGAGGAGGATGATGTTGGTGAAGGTCGTGGCGTTTATGATGCGATGGCAGAGTTTGCGGAACCTGAGCGGAGAAAACCTGATTGTAAGTTTCTGGTGGATAGAGAGATGTGTTTTACTGAAGAAGCATCCTTGTCAGAATTGACAGCAAGTGCCAGCGTAACCTAATGAGCTGTATATCAGTGTGATGTGGAAGCAGGAATGTTTCTGTACTTGTTCTGCGGGCCAAAGAGGAAGAAAGCGCTGGCCTCTGGCATGGGCACCTCTGTCTCCTTCAGCTGCAGGTCTGCCATTGGTCGAGGCCGAGGACTAAGCGGGATCTCTGGCTCCTCCTCCTCATCATCACCTGGCCAACAGGTAAAATACAAGATGTCAGACTGAGTCAATGGAAGGATTACACCCTGTCCTAACAACACACGACACGATTCCAGTCAATCAACTGTTTGCGACAGAAACATTTGGTTGCACTCCCAACCAAATGGTAAGGGATATAATCTAATTCAGGGGTGACCAACCCTGTTGCTGGAGATCTACCTTCCTGCAGATTTCAGTTGCAACCCATATCAAACACACCTGCCTGTAATTATCAAGAGCTGTTCAGGTCCTAATTAATTGGTTCGGGTGTGTTTGAGCAGGGTTGGAGCTGAACTTTGCAGGAAGGTAACAGGAACAGGGTTGAGCACCACTGATCTAATTAATATATATTAAGGGTGACACGGTGGCGCAGTGGGTAGCACTGTGGCCTCACAGCAAGAAGGTTGCTGGTTCCAGTCCCAGCTGGGTCAGATGGCGTTTCTATGTGGAGTTTGCATGTTCTCCTCGTGTTGGCTTGCTCCGGTTTCCGCCACAGTCCAAACACTTGCGCTGTAGGGGAGTTGGGTAATCTAAATTGTCTGTTGTGTATGTGTGTATGTCCTGGTCCTCCAGATTGGGGGTTGAGTGTTGGGCTAACAACCCACCTCATAAAAACTAGATGTTCCGAAACACCAATATAGTGCGGTTAAATATCAACTCCCATATAAATGGCGCTGGAAGTAAGTAAGTAATATATATTAAAGCTCTTTAGCATCAGCAAAAGGCCACTGAGTGACTGCTGCTGTTGGTTTGCACTGAATCACAGTTCTGACTCATTCTCAAACCGTCTGCTCGCTATTTTATTGTCAAGATCCGAGGTGAACTATCTGCTGCTGCCTTCAGTATGAAAGTACATGTTAGATAAATGGTATTTAAGCTCCCATTGGCAGCATGCAGTTCTGAATAAAGCATTGTTTACCTGGGAAATCAGCAGGAGGAAACGGATCTTTGATCTCGTTCACATTCGATTCAAATTCGTCCACTTTTAGCTGCACGAGAACAAAGACACTCATCAGTCTGAGTAATAATAAGCATGTTTTAACTTTAACAATCCTAACATCAACCATGTTTTCCAAACTTAAGATTATTTACTTATTTATTTTTTGTTTGAGGGCAAAAAGACGTTTGAAAGGGCTTATTGGTGGAATATGTTGTTTTCAAAATTCAGCTGGAACCAGTCTGGCCATTCTCCTCTGACCTCTGGCCTCATCAACAAGGCATTTGCGCCACAGAACTGCCGCTCACTGGATATTTCCTCTTTGTCGGAGCATTCTCTGTAAAGCCTAGAGATGGTTGTGCGTGAAAATCCCAGTAGATCAGCAGTTTCTGAAATACTCAGAGCAGCCCGTCTGGCAACAACAACCATGCCACGTTCAAAGTCTCTTAAATCCCCTTTCTTCTCCATTCGGATGCTCACTCTGAACTGCAGCAGATCATCTTGACCATGTCAACATGCCTAAATGCAGTGAGCTGCTGCCATGTGATTGGCTGATTAGAAATTTGCATTAATGAGCAGTTAAGCTCGCTAAAACAAACTTGCCCGAAATGTTGGCTGTGGTGAGCTGTTTTAATCTGTCGAAACTAATTCAAAACAAACTTTTGCACTTCAAATTGATTTCCAGTATACCGGGTGTCTTTAGCGTGCTAGCGTCAGTATGATAATGGTTCAAATATACTGAAAAAGACCAAATCTGCAGTTTGTTTAACCTTGGCTGTGGTGGGAATTCCATCAATCTTGGCTCTCTGCTCCGCTAGTTTCTTTGCTAGCAGGGCCTTTTCCTCCTCGCCCTTGTCCGGCAGATTTTCTCTAAACCAAGAACAAACTAAACATCAGAAGAGTAAAAACAATATTGTGTTTCGTACTAAAATGTACACCAAATTTACGAAAAAAAGTCAAGATCAACTTATAGCACATGTACGCAGTAAATGTTTTCAGTACATTTACTCTGAAGATGAGCATCAACACTCTTGCAGTGCGTTACACTCAACTTCCACATATATGAACTATAACTCTGTCGTAACATGCCCGTGGAAAGGCATCGTAAGTAGAGATTGGTGCTGTTTTATAGACTGCACTCTCGCTAAGAGTGACCAATGACTATTCAGTCATTTAAGGTTGCCCAGAGAAGTCCTGGTTGATTTCTGAAACTTTTTAATAGTAATTTTTTTATGGCTTCGACATCCGACAGCAAAACTTTACTACAAACTTTACGTTCATTATTGCTATATATATATATATATATATATATCCTTCTCTTTTGTTTCGGTGCTATAATTGTTTATCCCTGGACGAGGTAGTTGGAGCTGTTGTGGGCGTCTGTTAATGCAAATAACTAACTTGTGAAAGCCCTTAAATGGAGCTGTTTTGGGTGTATATTATGCAAATTATTAATCTCAGAAAGCCCTTAAATGGAGTTGGTGTGGGTGTGTTTTATGCAAATTTCTAACCTCTGAAAGCCCCTAAATGGTGCTGTTGTGGGTGTGTTTTATGCAAATTTCTAACCTCAGAAAGCCCTTAAATGGAGTTGGTGTGGGTGTGTATTATGCAAATTACAAACATCTGAAAGCCCTTAAATGGAGCTGTTGTGGGTGTGTTTTATGCAAATGACTAATCTCAGAAAGCCCTTAAATGGAGGTGGTGTGGGTGTGTATTATGCAAATTACTAACTTCAGAAAGCCCTTAAATGGAGTTGGTGTGGGTGTGTATTATGCAAATTACTAACTTCAAAAAAGCCCTTAAATGGAGCTGTTGTGGGTGTGTTTTATGCAAATGACTAATCTCAGAAAGCCCTTAAATGGAGTTAGTGTGGGTGTGTTTTATGCAAATGACTAATCTCAGAAAGCTCTTAAATGGAGGTGGTGTGGGTGTGTATTATGCAAATTACAAACCTCTGAAAGCCCTTAAATGGAGTTGGTGTGGGTGTGTTTTATGCAAATGACTAATCTCAGAAAGCCCTTAAATGGAGTTGGTGTGGGTGTGTATTATGCAAATTACTAACTTCAAAAAAGCCCTTAAATGGAGCTGTTGTGGGTGTGTTTTATGCAAATGACTAATCTCAGAAAGCCCTTAAATGGAGCTGTTGTGGGCGTGTTTTATGCAAATAACTTACTTGTAAAAGCCCTTAAATGGAGTTGGTGTGGGTGTGTATTATGCAAATTACTAACTTCAGAAAGCCCTTAAACGGAGCTGGTGTGGGTGTGTATTATGCAAATTACAAACCTCTGAAAGCCCTTAAATGGAGCTGTTTTGGGCGTGTTTTATGCAAATTACTAACCCCTGAAAGCCATTAAATGGAGCTGTTGTGGGCGTGTTTTATGCAAATGACTAACCTCATGCAGGCAGGCACTCATTTAGAAGACTGCAAATTCAGAAGAATGAGTTTATGGACAAGTTGTGTGTACGAAGGTGTTGCAAATTTGGCGCACAGTTCAAATGTGTCTATAAATATAAAAAATGTACACAATTATAGTGTATGAGACCCATTGTTCCTGCTGTATGACCATCATCACTCACCTAAGAAGTCTTTTCCGCTTCTTCTCCTCTGCTTTCTCCTTCTGCGCAGAGGTCAGACTCTCCGCCTCGGCCAGATTATCCACCGCTATTGCTAAAAACACATTCAGGAGGATGTCTGCGGTTGATCATTCAGGATAATTGACGTTCTCTTCTCCTCGCCGTTCCTAAAACTCGCACATGAATGAAGGATACAGTTCCCACAGATGAACAGAATGATGAAGTAAATGCTGACCAGGATTCCAGGTATGGCAGGACCTCCGTGAGCCATGATGCCGTCGTACATGACGTAGTTCCAGCCTTCGCCTGTCAGGATCTAAAGCAGAAGTTATGAGATACCAGAGCAGGACAGTCATTCAGTTCATTTCACAACAAGAGACATTAATCAGCGGGGTTCCACAATGCTGGGTTACACCAAATGCAGAATTAAGTATTGAGTAAGTATTCGTCCGGCTCATTTCAGCCACGATTTGGTCATCCAAGACAAATTTGAGAAATCCTAAAAGATGCCAGTAATCCTAGACTAAAATCTGTGATTTGGAGTGACATGTTCATCGACAGCCGCTTAACCGTTGTCATCAAACCAACAACCAATAGGATCTCAGAATCTAATGATGCAATCAGCACGACAAAATTACCGCTACAGATTATTTATGTGTGCTGTGGGGTATTATATCAGAACACGGCATAGTGAAAGTGTCACGAATGGACGATGGCAAACTCCGGGTGAGTTTTCTTCTGTGTTTGGCGCGCCTTTATTGACATTAGTCTGACATTATGACAGCTGAGATCTTAGTGTAAAATGAGAGCCGGGTTTGTTCAATCTAACATAGCTACAATTCTTTAGGATCATTAAAAAGCGCACAGTGTGAGTCGAGCTTGAGTTACATACAAAGTAAATGCAAACACGCTAACAGGGGCGAATTACTGTCGAATGTGTGATGCGTTTGCAGTAAAATCGTGGAAACTGCATCCCATATATTGCGCAAGTTTAAATAAATTAACTTGAGTGAAAAATTAGCATGAGTAACAAAACATCCCATGAGTAAACTAGAGCAAGTGACTCTTTCCCTTAAAGAAATTTGATAAATGGCAATAAATGCAAAGTACAATATAAAATTTCATATATGCAACATATTTTTAAAAAATAGAGCAAACGTGATTGTTTTTATATATTTATAACCAGGCCTGGATTGGCTAATAGGGAGGACCGGGAAAATTCCCGGTGGACCAGTCCGTTTTTTGGCCGTGAGGGCCGATGTCCCTAGCTGCTTGCACTCTCAGCAGTCGCACTTTTTAAAAATTTTTAATTTATTTGACCATAGTCTCACTCTTTTTATTCATTATTTTGCCGCAGCTCCGCGCTTTTTATTTACTTTCTCGCAGACCTGTGAGCAAAATGCAGCCTGCAGGTTAATGATGACGTAACTATCATTCGACCCCAAACAGCGGCACCTTAGTAAATATAAGAATTCGAATAATTAATATTAATGAATATTACACCTGCTCAATAAAAAAAATCAGCTGATTTACTACATTAATAAATCTGACATAAACTGATCAGAAATCTAGAAAGGGGAGAAAAAGATTAAGTCGTCAATAGACAAATTCTACTATAGCGCCATTGTGGTCCAGTGCTCAGCACGTTGCGTTACCACACTCCAGGACCCGAGTTTGATCCTGACCTATCTAATTGAATTTATTTATTTATTTATTTTCATTTTTATTGTTAAGACATATAATACTGTTTGAGTTGTTGAACAACTTATAAAGCAGCTGTTTTCTTGACAAATCCGTGATTGTGTCATTAGAAACTGAATTCGAAATGACGTTATTTTAATATAGTCAGTCGTGAACTGAGGTGGGCCGGTCTAAGGCTTGAAACTCCAGGGCTGAAAAGGAGTCCCACGCCGGCCCTGTTTATAACCATTGGAACTACAAAATATATGATTACATTTGATTGTGTACTAGATTATGTCTCATATATGAACACAAAAGTATTGGTAATAAATATGAACATACTGTAATTCCAATGGTTGAAAAATAACATCGGCCTAGCTGTCACTCATGGTCACGGCCTAAATTATGTAGAATTTTAAGGCTTAATTGATATGAAACAGATGAGTTGTAAAAAAGTTTACGCCTCTCACAGTTGTCATAAAGTGTAATATTAGCTATATACACCAAAATACTTTTTGTACCAAGCTGTAAACAACTTTTTTTCCTGCTGTGAAGTTGTGTGTTTTAACAATGGAGTCAATGGAAGTTTGCTCTGTGTTGTAGCAAACCCCCAGTGGCCAGTCGATGAATTGCAGTTTCAGTTACTTCTTCTGTCTTAGTAAACTTCAGTATTAAAAAGGAAAGAAAATCACCTGGAAAACTGTTATCAGAGCTTGAGGGAAGTTGTCGAAGTTGCTTCGTCTCACGCGGTCATCTGGAAAATTGAACTTTCCACCAAAAACCTGCATCCCGAGCAGAGCGAAGATGACTATGAAGAGGAAAAGGAGGAGCAGCAGGGAGGCAATAGAGCGCACTGAGTTCAGGAGCGATGCTACCAGATTACTGAGAGTTGTCCAGTGCCTGAAACACAATTGCAGTCAATTCTGATGCAAACATTTTACTGACGTAAACTAGCAGATGTCAAAACAAAATCAAATCAATGCTAATCAATTTAATGTCAAAACCTTAATGTCAAAACCTTGATGTCTATTTGACATCCACACGTTGATGCCCTTTTGACCACCAAAATAATGATGCAAAAGCATTCTAATATAGGAAAAGCTTCAATTACAAATTTACATTTTTACAAATGACGCATGTAATCTACCTTGAGGTAAAATAACTCTTGTGTTTCGTTTGTTTTATTTTCTTGTTTTTCTTTTAAATTGAAAGCAAAGATGTAAATATGATTGTGATGTGTTATATAGTCACATCTTTAGTACATCTCCAGAAAAAGATTGACGTACCGGGTTATTTTGATGATTCGCAGAAGCCGAATGCAGCGCAGAACAGAGATCCCCATCACAGACATGACGTCCATGCGTACGAGGATGAGCTCCAGGATGCCCACCGACACCACGAAGCAGTCGAAACGGTTGAAGAGTGACATGAAGTACGACGGCAGCCCCATCGCGTACATCTTCAGGAACATCTCCACCGCAAACAGAGACAACAGCGCCTTATTGGTATTGTCTGGAAATAAGGTAAAACAATATACAATTAATAAATCTAGCTAAAGATCATTTAAATATACATTTTTAGTGCTGTTTTGGTGCTTTCACGCCACTATTTTCCTTCAAACTACTTTATTGTTTTTCATGTCTATTGTGATTGGCTACAGTGCAATAATCAGTCCTGTGATTCCCGTCACATCATACAGAACAATGTCAAGACACAGAAGGACATTAAAGCGTTACACGCAATGACAGAGAGACTGTTCAGGCTGTATGTTACTGATGAGAAGATGACGGATCACCAAATGGCCTTAAACAATCACTAAATGCACTACAGAATGTTACGTTTTCACACACACATGCACAAACTGCATGTAAGTGCATCAGCTGTTTATAGTGTAATACAGTGAGTACTTTATAAGGTCTACTTTTAGTAATATTTACAACTGATACTTTTACTCTACTTGCACTGCATCGTTGGGTAAGTAATGGTATTTTTACTGGAGTATGATTTTCAGTACTCTTTTCATCACTGTGTGAAAGTGAGGAATGGGCGCAGAACACCTTGGAAGTTGGTGAGCGAGTCGGGCTGCTGATGGTGTTCGGTTGCGATGGCCAGAGTGTTGAAAAACACCAGCAGAATCACCAGCCAATAGAACAGCTTAGACTTCACCCACACACGACACTTCCTCCTGAAGAAACGGTTCCAGCGACGAGCATGCCGACTGTAAAACACACACACACACACACACACTCGAATAAAAGCATTTGTGCTTTAGAAATGGTGAAAAGCCTTGGAGTAACGATTGATGACCAGCTAAACTTCTCTGAGCACATTTCTAGAACTGCTCGATCGTGCAGATTCGCACTCTATAACATCAGAAAGATCCGACCCTTCCTATCTGAACATGCAGCTCAACTCCTTGTTCAAGCTCTTGTTCTCTCCAAACTGGATTACTGCAACTCTCTACTAGCTGGGCTTCCAGCCAATTCTATCAAGCCTCTTCAGCTGCTTCAGAACGCAGCAGCACGAGTGGTCTTTAATGAATCTAAAAGAGCACATATCACTCAGCTGCTCATCCGTTTGCACTGGCTGCCAGTTGCTGCTCGCATCAAATTCAAAGCTCTGATGTTTGCTTACAAAGTGACTTCTGGCTTTGCTCCTTCTTATCTGCTCTCACTGCTGCAGATGTATGTGCCCTCCAGAAACTTGCGTTCTGTGAATGAACGTCGCCTCGTGGTTCCATCCCAAAGAGGGAAGAAATCACTTTCGCGAACTCTCGCGTTCAATCTGCCCAGTTGGTGGAATGAACTCCCTAACTGCATCAGAACAGCAGAGTCACTCGCTGTCTACAAGAAACCACTAAAAACTCAACTATTTAGTCTCCACGTCCCTTCCTAATCTGCAATTGCCTCTCTGAATATCACACTAACTGTACCCAAAAAAAAAAAAAAGTACTAATACTTTCCTTCTTAGACTTTACAGACCTGAAACTCGCCTACAGCACTTCTTCATTGTTGCTCTTATAGTTGTGTAAATTGCTTCCTTGTCCTCATTTATAAGTCGCTTTGGATAAAAGCGTCTGCTAAATGACTAAATGTAAATGTAAATGTAGAAATGCAAAGTTCTGTCCTGATACTCTATGGGAGTGCAGGCTGACTGCCTATTTTTAAATCCTTGTCCTTGCTCATATTTGTGTGCTGCTGTGCATCCCTGCATGTGTTATAAGCAGTGTTTATTTTAATTTTTCTTCCTCCACCATGTGGCGTAGTGGAAAGGTACACCGGGCAAGCAATAGGTCAGGGTTGTTGATTTTGCCAGCTTTATTGAAAAGGAAACTATGCATTCATGTATACATATTCATAACCATGCTAAATCTCAGAGAGTTAGGTAGAAATGTGGGGAAAAGGCTGACTCACACATAAAACATGAGTTTGTTCAATATATCCAGCTCATAGAGGGTCTCTGTTTCGGATCCGTCCTGTAGGGGGAGTAGACCTGTGGAGAACAGAATTGTCAGATGTTAGAATCTAAATCCACTGTGGGATGATTCAAGTCAGTTGTACCTTGTTAAAGTAATTAGTCTTTATTTTAATAATCTAAGCACATGTTTTAAAGCGCATGGTGCTGGTGCTCTCAGGATGTCTGAATCTACTTTTGCTATTTTAAGGACAGGAAAAACAGTCTGTGCTCCGAGCGCATTGTCTAAAAGGGTTGTGCTCATTCTCTTAATGAGCTATGGGTGTGTTTTGGGTGTAGCATGCAGTTAAGAGTTGCTTAATACTAACTGCAGCTTTGGCATGCTGTCCCGAGAAAGAGCACTGCGCTTAGAGCTAATTGAGCCTAGGTCAGTTTAGCAGGCCCCGCCCATGTCCCGTCTGGCTATTCAGCATAAAAGGGGGTCTGAGATCAGGTCGGTCTCGAGAGCTCCCCTTCGTAAAGGAGAAAAAGGGGGAGATGGGGTGGGCGAAGATAAGGTAAGTAAGATGAAATGGGCTGTTTATTGTAGGCTTTGATTCGACTAATTGGTTTTTCAATGATTATAAATGAAAGACCAGCAGCGATCAATCATATCACCTGCTCCTAATTAGTTTATAAAACTTCACTTAAAGCAATCAGAGTTTCATCTCCCGTTCCCTTTGAGAGCAAGTTGCAGGTTTACAATGGCACATTCGCTAAAACCTGCGTGCTTTACTAGCAATATTTAATTAGCCAATGTCATTTGTCATTTTGGTAGGTGGGCTAATTTTGAAACATGCAATAGCTATCCATTACGACATGGAGGCATTTCATATTCATGTAGAAAATAAAAACATTTTACATTTTAATCCTTTAATTTTTCAAGTGTAAATATATTTGTGTGCTGCTGCGCATCCCTGTGTGTGTAATAAGCAACGCGTATGTGTAATTTGGACCTGCATATCACTAACGCTCACATGCAAGAGTTCACACTCAGCTGATGATTGATTATAAAAATAGTTTGGGCACTCAGGAGAGAGCCCTGAGCTCATAAGATCCTCGAGCCCGGGGCTCCCTCACGTTGCAAGGCAAAGAGGAGAGTTTGAGCACAGGTAGATGTGAAGAACTCCCCTGCTGTAGTCGCTCATGAACAGATAGTGATCACTCTTAAGAGATAACTACTGACTAGGAGCATGTCTATGGTTCTGATTTGGATTAGTCAGTTAACTCAAGTTGCATGTTTTTGTATGGTGAACCAGGGAACCCGGGGGAAACCCACATGAGCACGGGGAGAACGTGTAAACTCTGCACAGAACTGTCGGCTGGCTTGGTAAGGACTAGAACCAGTGACGTTGTTGCTGTGAGGCAACAGTGCTAACCACTGGGCCACCGTGCCACCCATCTAGGAAAGGAGGAGGAGTAGGGGTGGAAGGGGGGATTCTTCAAAATGAAGATGGCTGTCATTTGGAACTGAGGGTAGTTATAGTGTCTTAGGAATCGTCTGATTGGTCAATCATACATTGAATAATGCAGGACCAGCTGTGATCAATCATAAACACGTGATCCTCTCGAAATTAGTGTAGAAATAAACTTCACTTAAAAAGCAAAACATATTAACAAAACAAAAATAAATCTGCGCCATTGACTTTAGAGCAGCGTTTAGTAGGTCACTGGCGCGGTCTATTTTAGTTGCCTCAGAATAGCAACATATGCCTTAACACGCGTCTTTTTCAGACCAGCACATCCATGGGTACAAGTGCAAATACATTTGCTATGTAAATAACATGGAGCAGGAGTAGAAAGCATACTTGAGCCCGACTGAAACTAGCAAAACATACTTGTGTTATCTCTGGCGCCACATTGTACCGTATGTATGATACAGCCAATTGTGTGTGTGTATGTGTGTTGATTGAGACTTTAAACTCTGTTCGCATTGAGATTGGCTGTTGTTTTGATCTGTATTAAGACACTTGTTATATCTCTAAATTACTGAAATACCAGCTACTCATTGAAGCCATTCATTGACTTGGCTATTATTGTAAATGAATTGATTTAGTGTTTGGAAGATTAGAGCATGTGCATAAGAGAGAGTGTGTGTGTGTGAGTGTTTAAGCACCTTGCCCCTCCTGGTCATTGTCCATGACTTCCGCCTGTGTGATCCACTCCATGTATCCCTTCAGATCCTCATCGAACTGCTGTCGCTCCCGTAGTATTTGATACTCTCCACTTCGAGAACTCTTCTCTCGCTCCTTGGTGAATTCTCTAAAGACACCGAGACGTATGAGATCATTCAAGCACAGTATCTGTCACGCAATACTGAGTTACTTACCCACACAAAACACCCAGAACCAGATTCAAGATGAAGAACGAGCCCAGGAGGATCAGAGTCACGAAATACAGCCAGGGCCACTCCATCCCAATCGCGTCATTCACCTACAGGAGTCAAGAGTCGGCTGTTGAGTTCCTATTATAGTGATTCATATCAGAGATCTACAGCCTGAATTAGTGCCCAATACTGTAGTACAGGAATAAGTCAGATTAGCTGAGGTCTACTTTATGCATCCAGGGTTCCCATCGGCCAAAATATCATGGAATTTTTTTTTATTTCTCCAAATGGTGTCCATGATTTTTGTCCAAAACCCAGAGCAATGGGCTTATATTTTCTTCCAGCGCCTGAAGAGTAATTAGCTATAGTTGAAAAATATGTATTTAATTTGAGTACATTGTAAGTAATTATAATTAAGTTACCTAAAAATGACAAGTAATCCCTTACTTTACTTTTTCAGTGAAAAGGTCATCTAATTATAGTAACTATTTACACTGAATATGTTTACACCCAATACTGCCTCTGTAATTACTCTGGTGTAAATCAGCCGTTCTAGGCTTGTACGGTATTGGAGAAGCAGGTTTAAGCATAGCAGAACCACGGCTCTACTGACCCAGTACAGAACGTCCGTCCAGCCCTGAGTGGTGATGCACTGGTAAACCGTGAGCATGGAGAAACCCAGATTGTCAAAGTGAGTGATGCCGTTATTTGGTCCGGGCCAATCACCTCGGCATTCAGTTCCGTTCAGAGTGCATCGCCTGCCATTACCGGCCTGAGCACAGGGAGCTGCCTGAGCATCGTCCCCTGTGGCAATAATATCTGCGGCAGAACAGAGCAGAGAGTGTATAACTGCATTCATATTTACTGGAGGATTCTACTGTGAGTTCTTCAAATTAGAGATGTGCCGATATTCAGTCATGTCTTTAGCCGATATTCATTCATTCTAGTTATAAGCCGATATTCAATAATTCAAGTCATATGCCGATATTTATTCATGTCATATGCCGATATTTAATGATTCAAGTCATATACCGATATTTAATCATTGTAGTCATATGCCGATAGTTAATCATTCTAATCACATACCAATATTCATTCATGTCATATGCCGAAATTTCCTCTAATCATATAACGATATTGAATCATGTCATATGCCGATATTTCCTCTAATCATATAGCGATATTAAATCATGTCATATGCCGAAATTTCCTCTAATCATATAGCGATATTAAATCATGTCATATGCCGAAATTTCCTCTAATCATATAGCGATATTAAATCATGTCATATGCCGAAATTTCCTCTAATCATATAGCGATATTAAATCATGTCATATGCCGATATTTAATTCTTCAAGTTTATGACTACAATATTTAATCATTGTATTCATATGCCGATATTCAATCATTCTAATCACATACCGATATTAATTCATGTCATATGCCGATTTTCAGTAATTCAAGTCATATGCCAATATTCAAAAATTCAAGTCATATGCCGATATTCAATCATTCTAGTCATATATGCCAATAATCAATAATTCAAGTGATATGCCTATATTTAATAATCTAGTCATATGCTGATGTTCAAAAATTGTAGTCATATGCCGATATTCAATTATTGTAGTCATATGCCGATATTCAATCATTCTAATCACATACCGATATTCATTCATGTCATATCCCGAAATGTAATAATTTGTCATATGCCGATATTCAATCATTCGTGTCATATGCTGATATTTAATAATTCAAGTCATATACCGATATTCAATAATCTAGTCATTTCCCGATATTCATTCATGTCATATGCTGG